>NW_027521222.1:0-108807 GCF_052094955.1 Ictidomys tridecemlineatus
GAAGATAGGGAAGTATTCTGAGAAAGTGTCTTTAACGGTATCATTTCTTGGATAGGTGGAGGAACAAAGAGCAGCAACAGCAGCCCAAACTCCTCCCAGACCCATTTCCTGATTTTTTGCATAGAACAAAAGCTGTAATCTTCAGGGGCAAGAGTACCAGAAACTGTTACATTAGGACACTCAACAGAAAACCTTTGCAGCTATGGAAAGGAACAGGCCGAAATGGGTCAAAGTAGCGTGGAATGAGCGTCTCTTTCCAGGAAAGTTAAGGTTTCCATATATGGGGTGGTGTCACCTGCCCTATTTTCCTTTTTTCTTCCAGATCTCCCAACCATTTTATAACTTTTTTTCTGTGTCAACTTCCTCTACCCTAAGACATCAAGAGTCATTTTTCATCTCTACCTGACCATGTTGGCACTGACCACAATAGTGGTTTACATCAGAGATGGTTCTAGATAACAGATCTTAGGAGGTAGGTTGGATGTCTGACCTGAGGGAATTGAATATGTTTATGATGTCACAGCCCATGAGAAAAGAGACCCGATAATTCCTGGTGTGCAATGACCCAACAGAGAGTTTAAGTTATCGTGGCCTGAAATCAAATGTCTATGGAAAACTGAGCTTTGGAATAACAACATCGACCTTCAGGGTGAGAATGAACATTACAACATGACTACAGACTGCTGTTACTGACTGGAGTGGGAGACTTACAGAAAGAAAATGATAGGTTCAAGCATTATATTCCTCCTTCAAGTCAGGTACAGATCATCAGAAATATTTTCTCTCTGGAAACTGATAAAGGTTAATATCAGAATAAAACTTCCAATTTTCCAAATTGCAGAAGTACATAGAAAATTATAAATCCACAATTTCTCCAGGTCTCTCTTACGTCAATTAGGTCATTAATGGGGGAATGATTGATACCCTGTTAATTAGAATGGCAAACTACCAGTGGAATTAGACAAATCTTAGAGCCTTGAACCTTTAAATCTCCATTAACCCTCCTCCCGTGAGAAGACAAGCTTTCCCTAAATTGAAGACCCTATGGTAACTCTACCTGGGCAGTTGTCTTTTTTTTTAAGAGAGAGTGAGAGAGGAGAGGAGAGGAGAGGAGAGGGGAGAGAGAGAAAGAGAGAGAGAGAGAGAGAGAGAGAGAGAGAGAGAGAGAGAGAGAGAGAGAGAGAGAGAATTTTTAATATTCATTTTCTAGTTCTCAGTGGACACAACATCTTTGTAGGTATATGGTGCTGAGGATCAAACCCAGGCCGTACGCGTGCCAGGATAGCGCACTACTGCTGGAGCCACATCCCCAGGCTAATTGTCTTTAAGATCCTCATCCATCATCCCACATTGTCACCAGACTCTTAATTGGGGTCTGATTTTAGAACGCCTCAGGTAAGAGTATAAAATATAGCCCAGGAGAGTATAAGGGTCACACCAAAATAAAAGGTACATATTTTACTGTATTTTGTTAATAGGAGCCTTAAGAATATATAAGAGACTTTGTTTGAGTCTTCTAGACCAAAGAAGTCAGGACATATTGCTGGATCATCTTAAATGCAGTCACAGGGACGTAATCACCAGAAATGTTAGGGCCAAGGATTTTCCTGAGCCACAGGGAGTGGCTATTAGTCTCTCTTTGGTTGATGGACTGAAATCTGGACTCAGTGTTTGCTTAAGTTCAATGACCAATATGATCCTGGAATAATGGAGAGGATGGTGATCAGAAATAAATAAGGTGTTGGATGGCGTGTAATGTGACCTCTTCCCTAGCCTCACAGCTGGATATGGAGGAGGGCCTAGAGCACCAGCCTTCGCCAAGGTCTCCTGGACATGCATTCAGAAGGCAGCACCAGATCCTTGTAAAACCCGCAGCCGCTGTCCTCGTCAGCCTGGGAAGACATTAACAGATGACATCGTTGAAACGGGTTCCCTGATTTCAGTGAGAATAAGGGGACCCTTAAGTAGAAGAGTCAATGTGGTGGAGTAGTGATCAGAACATTTGAATCTTTAGAGATTTTTGACAGTGGTAAATGATCGTGGTATTTATAGATGGGAAAAAATGGGCACGCTCCTAGAATAGTGCCTGTCCCATGTAATGTGAAACTCTTCTTTTCACACTTCATTGGTGCATTGTAGTGGTCCATAATGGTGGGATTTGCTGACACATATTTGAACATGCACACAAAATAACCATGAACTTTGGTCAATATCATTCCAATATTTCCCTTTTCCTCACCTCCTCCCCTGGTGCCTTGACTCTACTGATCTTCCTTCAACTTTCATGATGAGACTCCCTTCCCAACTTTCCTTCCTTTTCCCCCTCTAGCTTTAACAGAGGAGAAACATACGGCCCTTAACTTTCTGATTTGCTTATTTCCCTTAATGTACTGAAGATCCATCCATCTTCCAGCATGACATAATTTCGTTCTTCCTTATGGCTGAATGAAATTCCAGTGTGCATATACCAGATGTTCTTTATCCATTCATCCACTGATGTCACCTCGGCTGGTTCATGGGCATGTATGTGTCATTATAGTATGATGACTTCGATCCGCTGTGATAAATACCAAGCAGAGGTAGAGCTGGGTCACAGCGTGGTCCATGGCTACTCCTGAGGAGCCTCCATCCCGATTTCCGTGGTGGTTGTGCTGATTTACATGCCCACCAACAGGGTGAGAGTTCTTCTTTCTCTCCAATTCTCTCCTTGTCACACTGGTTTCTGTTTGCATTCTTGGTGGTTGCCTTTTTCACTGAAGTGAGATGAAATCTCAGGGTAGTCTTGATTGCAAGTATTTTCATATATTTATTGGCCACTCACATATTTTCTTCTAAGACGTGTCTTTTTATTTCATTTAGTTTCCCATTTGGTAATTGGGTTGTATGATAATTGGGTTATTTAATAATTGTGGGTTTGATGTTCAGTTTTTTGAGTTCTTTATTAATATTCTGAATATTCATCCTCTTTTAGAAGAGCCTCTCATAAAGATTTTCTCCCTTTCCGTAGGTTCTCTCTTCATATTCTAATTGTCTCTTTTGCTGTGCAGAACCTTCTTAATTTCATGCCATCCTATTAGCTAACTTTTGGTGTTATCTCCTGAGCTCTGGCATCCTATTGAGAAAGTCATTGCCTCTGCCTGTAGGTTGGAGTATTGACTTAGTTTTTTTTCTAGAAACTGCATAATTTCTGGCCTAGTGCCTGGGTCTGTAATGCATTTTGAGTTGATTTTTTTGCAGGTGAGCAATTGTTCAGGTCTCATTCTTTTGCATTTGAACAGGGGTGTAGAAGGACTGTTTCAGAGAGTAGATGTTAAAGACTGGGGTGCAGAAGAACTGTTGCAGAGAGCAGAAGTTGGAGACTGAGGTGCAGAAAGACTGTTAAAGAAAGCAGAGTATGGAGACTGGGGTGCAGAAGGATCGTTGCAGAGAGCAGAGATTGGAGGCTGGGGTGCAGAAGGACTGAAAGAGAAAGCAGATGTTGGAGACCGGGGTGCAGAATGATCGTTACAAAAAGCAGAGGTAGGAGACTCTGGTTCAGTAGGACTGTTACAGAGAGCAGAGGTTGGAGACTGCGGTGCAGAAGGACTGTTACAGAGAACAGAGTTTAAAGACTGAGGTGCAGAAGGCCTGATAGAGGAAGCAGATGTTGGAGACTGGGGTGCAGAAATACCGTTACAGAGAGCAGAGGTAGAAGACTCTGGTTCAGAAGGACTGTTACAGAGAGCAGAGGTTTGAGACTGGGGTGTACAAGGACCGTTTAGAGAGCGAGGTTGGAGACTGAAGTGCAGAAGGAATGTTGCAGAGAGCAGAGGTTAGAGACAGGGGTGCAGAAGGCTCGTTGCACAGAGTAGAGGTTGGAGACTGGGGTGCAGAAGGCCTCTTACAGAGAGAAGAGTTTGGAGACTTGAGTGCAGAAGGCCTGTTACAGAGAGCAGAAGTTGGAGACTGTCGTGCAGAAGGACTGTTACAGAGAGCATAGTTTGCAGACTGGGTTTCAGAAGGGTTTTACAGAAAGCAGAGGTTGTAGACTGAGGTACAGAAGGACTGATACAGAGAGCAGAAGTTTGAGACTGGGGTGCAGAAGGATTGTTGTAGAGAGCAGAGTTTTAAGACTGAGGTACAGAAGAACTGTTGCAAAGAGCAGATGTTGGAGACTAAGGTGCACAAGGACTTTTGAAGTGAGGAGAAGTTGAAGACTGGGGAGCAGAAGGATCGTTGCAGAGAGCACAGGTTTGAGACTGGGGTGCAAAAGGACTGATACAGAAAGCAGAAGTTGGAGACTCCTGTAAAGGCCTGTTACAGAGAACAGAGTTTGGAGACTGGGGTGCAGAAGGACTGTTACAGAGAACAGAGTTTTGAGACTAGGTTGCAGAAGGATGTTACAGAGAGCAGAGGTTGGAGACTGTGGTGCACAAGAACTCATACCGAAAGCAGAGTTTGGAAACTGGGGTGTAGAAGGACGCTTACAGAGAGCAGAGGTTGGAGACTGCATTACAGAAAAACTGTTACAGAGAGCAGAGTTTGGAGACTGGGGTGGAGAAGAACTGTTTCAGAGATCAGGTGTTGGAGTCTGCGGTGCAAAAATGACTGTTGGAGAGAGCAGAGGATGTAAACTGGGGTGTAGAAGGACTGTTGCACAGAGCAGAGGTTGCAGACTGAGTTGCAGAAGGACTGTTACAGCGGGCAGAGTTTGGAGACTGTGGTGGAAAACGAAGGATACAGAAAACTGAGGTTGGATACTGTGGTGAATAAGGACCCTGACAAAGAACAAAGGGTGGAGACTGTGGTACAGAAGGACTGTTACAGAGAGCAGAGGTTGGAAACTGGGGTGAAGAATAAGTGTTTTAGAGAACAGAGTTTTGAGACTGGGGTGCAGAAGGATAGTTCCAGAGAGCAGAGGTTGGAGACTGGGGTGCAGAAAGATTGTAAAAGAGAGCAGAGTTTAGAGACTTTGGTGCAGAAGGACTTTTACAGAGATCACAGGTTGAAGACTGGGGTGCAGTAGTTCTTTTACAGAGAGCACAGGTTAGAGACTGAAGTGCAGAAGGACCCTTACATAGACCAGAGGTTGGAGACTGCGGTACAGAAGGACTATTTCAGAGAGCAGAAGTTAGAGACAGGTGTGCCAAAGGATCTGAAAGATAGCATAGGTTGGAGACTGGGGTGCAGAAGGATTATTGCTGAGAGCAGAGGTTGGAGACTGGGGTGCAAAAGGATCGTTGAAGAGAGAAGAGAATGGAGACTGGGGTCAAAAGGCCTGTTACAGAAAGCAAAGTTTGGAGATTGAGGTGTAGAAGACCTGTTACAGAGAGCAGGGCTTGGAGACTGGGGTGCAGAAGAACAGTTACAGAGAGCAGAGTTTAAAGACGGGGTTGCAAAAGGATCTTACAGAAAGCAGAGGTTGAAGACTGAGGTACAGAAGGACTGTTACAGAGAGCAGAGGTTGGAGACTGAGGTGCAGAAGGATCGTTGCAGAGAGCAGAGTTTTCAGACTGAGGTGCAGAAGGCCAGTTAAAGAAAGCAGAGGTTGGAGACTGGTGTGTAGAACGAAGGTTGCAGAGAGTAGAGGTTGGAGATTGGCGTCCAGAAGGACTGTTGCCGACAGCAGAGGTAGGAGACTAGGGTAGAGAAGGACTGCTGCAGAGAGTAGAGGTTGGAGACTGAGGTGCAGAAAGACTGTTACAGAGAGCAGAGATTGGAGACTGGGGTGCAGAAGGAGTATTGCAGAGAGCAGAGGTTGCAGACTGTTGTGCAGAAGGACTGTAACAAAGAGCACAGTATGGAAACTGGGGTGCAGATTAAGTGTTGTAGAGAACAGAGGTTGAAGACTGGTGTGTAGAGGGATCATTGCAGAAAGCAGAGGTTGGAGACTGGCTTTCAGAAGGATCTTACAGAGAGCAGAATTAGGACACTGAGGTGCAGAAGGAGTGTCGCAGAGAGCAGAGGTTTGAGATTGGGGTGCAGAAGTACTGTTGCAGAGAGAAGAGGTTGGAGTGTGAGGTGCAGAAGGACTGTTACAGAGACCAGAGGTTAGAGACCGGGGTGCAGAAGGACTGATACAAAAAGCAGAGTTTGGAGACTGGGGTGCAGAAATACCATTACAGAGAGCAGAGGTTGGAGACTGCAGTACAGAAGGACTGTTACAGAGAGCAGAGGTTGGAGATTGCAGTGGAAAAGGACTGTTACAGAGAGCATATTTTGGAGACTTGGTTGAGGAAAGACTGTTGCAGAGAGCAGAGGTTGAAAACTGGGGTACAGAAGGACTGTTGCAAAGAGCAGAGTTGGCAGAGTGAGGTGCAGAAGGACTGTTAAAGATAGCAGAGATTGGACACTGTGGTGCCAAAGGACTGTTGTAGAGAGCAGATGTTGGAGACTGCGGTGCAGAAGGACTATTGCAGAGAGTAGAGGTTGGAGATTGGGTTGCAGGAGAAATGTTGCAGAGAGCAGAGGTTGGAGACTGGGTGGAGAAAGACTGTTGCAGAGAATAACATTTGGAGATTGGGTTGCCACAGGACTGTTGCAGGGAGCAGAGGTCAGAGACTGGGGTTCAGAAGGATCATTGCAGAGAATAGATTATGAAGACTGGGGTATAGAAAGAGTGTTCTAGAGAGCAGTGGGTGAAGACTGAGGTGCAAAAAAACTGTTACAGAGAGCTGTGTTTGAAGACTGGGGTGCAGGACTAATACTGAGAGCAGAGTTTGGAGACTGGGGTGCAGAAGGATCTTACAGAGAGCAGAGGTTGGAGACTGGGGTGCAGAAGGCCTGTTACAGAGAGCAGAAGATGGAGACTGGTGTGCAGAAGGCCTGTTACAGAGAGCATAGTTTGGGAACTGGGGTGCAGCAGGACTGTTACAAAAAAGCAGAGTTTTGAGACTTCTTTTCAGAAGAATCATATAGAGAGCAGAATTTGGAGACTTAGGTGCAGAAAGACTGTTACAGAGAATAGATGTTGAAGACTGAAAGGTAGAAAGACTATTGTAGAGAGAAGAGGTTGGATACTGAGGTGCAGAAGGACTGTTGAGGAGTGCAGAGGTTGGAGACTTTGCTGTAGAAGGGCTGTTGCTGAGAGCAGAGTTTGGAGATTGGGGTGCTGAAGGACTGTTGCAGAGATCAGAATTTGGAGACTGAGGTGCAGAATGACTGTACAGAGAGCAGAGGTTGGAGACTTGAGTGTAGAAGAACTGATAGAGAAAGCAGAGGTTGAAGACTGGTGTGCAGAAGGACAGTTACAGAGAGAAGAGTTTGGAAATTGCAGTACAGAAGGACAGTTACAAAGAGCAGAGGTTGGAAACTAAGGTGGAGAAGGACTGTTTCAGAGATCAGATGTTGGAGACTGGGGTGCAGAAGCACTGTTGCACAGAGGAGGCTGGATACTGGGGTGCAGAAGGACTGTTGCAGAGAGTAGGGGCTGGAGACTGGGGTGCAGAAAAACTGTTGCGGAGAGCAGACGTTGAAGATTGGGGTTGAGGAGGACTGTTGCTGAGAGCAGAATTTGGAGACTGAGGTGCAGAAGAAATGTTACAGAAAGCAGTGGTTGGAGACTTGAGTGCAGAAGTACTGATACAAATAGCAGAGATTGGAGACTGGGGTGCAGAAAGACTGTTGTAGAGAGCAGATGTTGGAGACTGGTGTGCAGAAGGACTTTTGCATAGAGTAGAGGTTGGAGACTTGGGTGCAGAAGGACTATTGCAGAAAGTAGAGGTTGGAGATTGCGTTGCAGGAGAACTGTTGCAGAGAGCAGAGGTTGGAGACTGGGTGGAGAAAGACTTTTGCAGAGAGTAGCATTTGGAGATTGGGGATCCACAGTACTGTTGCAGAGAGCAGAGGTTGGAGACTGAAGTAAAGAAGGACTGTTACAGAGAGCAGAGGTTGGAGACTGGGGTGCAGAAGGACTGTTGCAGAGAGCAGAGGTTGGAGACTAGGGTGGAGAAGGACAGTTGTCGAGAGCAGATGTTGGAGACTGGGGTGCAGATGGAGTGTTGCAGAGTGCAGAGTTTGGAGACTGGGGTGCAGTACAACTATTGCAGAGAGCAGAGGTTGCAGACTGAGGTGCAGAAGGGCTGTTACAGCAGCAGAGTTTGGAGACTGTGGTGCAGAAGCACTAATACAGAAAGCAGAGGTTGGAAACAGGGGTGCAGAAAGACCATTACAGAAAACAGAGGTTGGAGACTGCGGAACATAAGAACTGTTACAAAGAGCAGAGGTTGGAGGCTGAGGTGCAGAAGGACTGTTACAGAGAGTAGATGTTTAAGACTGAGGTGTAGAAAGACCATTGCAGAGAGCAGAGGTTGGAGACTGAGGTGAAAAAGGACTGTTGCGAAGTGCAGAGGTTGGAGACTTGGGTGTAGAAGGACTGTTGCAGAGAGCATAGGTTGGAGATTGGGGTGCAGAAAGACTGTTGCAGACAGTAGAATTTGAAGACTGAGGTGCAGAAGGACTGTACAGAGAGCAGAGTTTGGGGACTTGAGTGCAGAAGGACTTATAGAGTAAGCAGAAGATGGAGACTGGTGTGCAGAGGGACAGTTACAGAGAGAAGAGTTTGGAAACTGCAGTACAGAAGGACATTTAAGGAGAGCAGAGGTTGGAGACTGGGGTTTAGAAAAACTGTTGCAGAGATCAGATGTTGGAGACTGGGGTGCAGAAGGACTGTTGCAGAGAGGAGGTTGGAGACTGGGGTGCAGAAGGACAATTGCAGAGAGCATAGGTTGTAGACTGGGGTGCAGTAAGATTATTGCAGAGAATAGAGGTTGCAGACTGAGGTGAGGAAGGACTGTTACAGCAGCAGAGTTTGGAGACTGCAGTGCAGAAGGACTGATACAGAAAGCAGAGTTTGGAAACTGGGGTCAGAAGGACCATTAAAGAAAACAGAGGTTGGAGACTGTGGAACAGAAGGACTATTACAGAGAGCAGATGTTGAAGACTGGGGTGCAGAAGGACTGTTACAGAGAGTAGATGTTGAAGACTGAGGTGTAGAAAGACCATTGCAAAGAGCAGAGGTTGGAGACTGAGGTGCAGAAGTACTGTTGCGGAGTGCAGAGGTTGGAGACTTGGGTGTAGAAGGACTGTTGCAGAGAGCATAGGTTGGAGATTGGGGTGCAGAAAGACTGGTGCAGAAAGCAGAATTTGGATACTGAGGTGCAGAAGGACTGTACAGAGAGCAGATGTTGGAGACTTGAGTCCAGAAAAACTGATAGAGTAAGCAGGGGATGGAGACTGGTGTGCAGAGGGACAGTTAAAGAGAGAAGAGTTTGGAAACTGAAGTACAGAAAGACATTTAAGGAGAGCAGAGGTTGGAGACTGGGGTTGAGAAGGACTGTTGCAGAGATCAGATGTTGGAGACTGGGGTGCAGAAGGACTGTTGCAGAGAGGAGGTTGGAGACTGGGGTGCAGAAGGACTGTTGCAGAGATCAGAGTTTGGAGACTGTGATGCAGTAGGACTTTTACAGAGAGCAGAGTTTGGAGAATTGATTGCAGAAGGACTGATACAGAAAGCAGAGTTTTGAGACTGGTGTGCAGAAGGATCATTACAGAGAGAAGTGTTTGAAAACTGCAGTACAGAAGGACTGTTACAGAGAGCAGAGTTTCGAGACTGGGGTGAAGGAGAACTGTTGCAGAGATAAGATGTTGGAGACTGGGGTGCAGAAGGACTGTTGCGGAGAGTAGAGGTTAGAGATTGGGGTGTAGAAGAACTGATTTACATGCCCACCAACAGGGTGAGAGTGCTCCTTTCTCTCCAATTCTCTCCTTGTCACAGTGGTTTCTGTTTGTATTCTTGGTGGTTGCCTTTGTCACTGAAGTGAGACGAAATCTCAGGGTCGTCTTGACTTGCAAGTATTTTCATATATTTGTTGGCCACTCACATATTTTCTTCCAAGACGTGTCTGTTTAGTTCATTTAGTTTCCCATTTGGTAATTGGGTTATATGATAATTGGGTTATTTAATAATTTTGGGTTTGATGTTAAGTTTTTTGAGTTATTTATTAATATTCTGAATATTCATCCTCTTCTCGAAGAGCCTCTCATAAAGATTTTTTCCCTTTCCGTAGGTTCTCTCTTCATATTCTAATTGTCTCTTTTGCTGTGCAGAACCTTCTTAATTTCATGCCATTCTATTAGCTAACTTTTGGTGTTATCTCCTGAGCTTTGGCATCCTATTGAGAAAGTCATTGCCTCTGCCTGTAGGTTGGAGTATTGACTTTGTTTTTTCCTAGAAACTGCATAATTTCTGGTCTAGTGCCTGGGTCTTTAATGCAATTTGAGTTGATTTTTTGCAGGTGAGCAATAGTTCAGGTCTCATTCTTCTGCATATGGATAGGGGTTTAGAAGGACTGTTTCAGAGAGTAGATATTAAAGACAGGGGTGCAGAAGAACTGTTGTAGAGAGCAGAAGTTGGAGACTGAGGTGCAGAAGGACTGTTACAGAAAGCAGAGTTTGGAGACTGGGGTGCACAAGGATCACTGCAGAGAGCAGAGTTTTCAGACTGAGGTGCAGAAGGACTTTTGCAGAGAGCAGATGTTGGAGACTGGGGTTCAGAAAGACTTTTGCAGAGAGCAGAGGTTAGAGACAATAGTGCAAAAGGATGGTTGCAGACAGCAGAGGTTAGAGTCTGGGGTGCAGAAGGACCATGGCAGAAGTCAGGCTTTGGGAACTGAGGTGCAGAAGGATTGTTACAGAGAACAGAAGTTGAAGACTCTGGTGCAGAAGGACCCTTACAAAGAGCAGTGGTTGGAGACTGCAGTACAGAAGGACTGTTACAGAGAGCAGAGGTTGGAGACTGGGCTCGAAAAGAACTGTTTCAGAGAGCAGATGTTGGAGTCTGGGGTGCAAAACGACTGTTCCAGAGAGCAGAGGATGGAGACTGGGGTATAGAAAAACTGTTGCAGAGAGCAGAGGTTTTAGACTGAGTTGCAGAAGGACTGTTACAGAGGGCAGAGTGTGAGGGCTGTGGTAGAAAACGATGGATACAGAAAGCAGAGTTTGAATACTGGGGTACATAAGGACCCTTACAAATAACAAAGTATGGAGACTGCGGTACAGACGGACTTTTACAGAGAGCAAAGTTTAAAGACTGGGGTGCAGAAGAACTATTATAGAGAACAGAGTTTGGAGACTGGGGTGCAGAAAGATTGTTGGGGTGATCAGAGTATGGAGAATGGGGGGTAGAAGGACTGTTGCAGAGAGCAAAATTTGAAGACTGCGTTATAGTAAGACTGTTGCAGAGAGCAGATGTTGGAGACTTCGGTTCAGAAGGACTGTTGAAGAGAGTAGACGTTGGAGACTGGGGTTCAGGAATAATCTTACAGAGAGCAGAAGTTAGAGAATGGGGCGAAGAAGGCCTGCTCTAGAGAGCGGAGTTTGAAGACTGGGGTGCAGAAGGACTGTTAGAGAGAGCAGAGTTTGGAGACTGGGTTGCAGAAGGATCTTACAAAGAGCAGAGGTTTGAGAATGAGGTGCAGAAGAACTGTTGCAGAGAGCAGAGGTTGGAGACTGGGGTGCAGAAGGACCTTTGCAGAGAGAAGAGATTGGAGACTGATGTGCAGAATTATTGTTACAGAGAGTACAGTTTGGAGACTGGGTTGCAGAAGGACTGTTTCAGAGAGCAGAGGTAGGAGACTGGTTTGCAAAAAATCTTACAGAGAGTAAAGGTTGGAGACTGGGGTGCAGAAGGAATGTTGCAGAGAGAAGAGGTTGAAGACTGGGGTACAGAAGGACTGATAGAGAAAGCAGATGTTGGAGACTGGGGTGAAGAAGGACCGATACAGAGAGCAGAGGTAGGAGACTCCGGTTCAGAAGGACTTTTTACAGAAATCAGAGGCTGGAGACTGGAGTGCAGAAGGACTGTTACAGAGAGCAGAGGTTTGAGACTGGTGTGCAGAAGGACTGAAAGAGAAAGCAGATGTTGGAGTCCGGGGTGCAGAACGACCGTTACAGAGAACAGAGGTAGAAGACTCCGGTTCAGAAGGACTCTTAGAGAGAGCACAGGTTGGAGACTGGGGTGCAGAAGAACTGTTAAAGAGAGCAGAGTTTAAAGACTGTGGTGCAGAAGGCCTGATAGAGAAAGCAGATGTTGGAGACTGGGGTGCAGAAATACCGTTACAGAGAGAAGAGTTAGGAGACTCCGGTTCAGAAGGACTATTACACAGAGCAGAGGTTGGAGACTGGGGTGAACAAGGACCATTGCAGAGAGAGAGGTGGGAGACTGAGGTGCAGAAGGAATGTTGCAGAGAGTAGAGGTTGGAGACTGGGGTGCAGAACGCCTCTTACAGAGAGCAGAGGTTGAAGACTTGAGTGCAGAAGGCCTGTTACAGAGAGCAGAAGTTGGAGACTGGGGTGCTCAAGGACTGTTACAGAGTGCAGAGTTTGCATACTGGGTTTCAGAAGGGTTTTACAGAAAGCAGAGTTTGGAGACTGAGGTACAGAAGGACTGTTACAGAGAGCAGAAGTTGGAGACTGGTTTGCAAAAGGATTTTTGTAGAAAGCAGAGTTTTCAGACTGAGGTACAGAAGAACTGTTGCAAAGAGCAGATGTTGGAGACTGGGGTGCACAAGGACTGTTTCAGCGAGGAGAAGTTGAAGACTGAGGTGCAGTAGGATCGTTGCAGAGAGCACAGGTTGGAGACTGGGTTGCAGAAAGACTGATACAGAAAGCAGAGGTTGGAGACTGTGCTGTAGAAGGCCTGTTACAGAGAGCAGAGTTTGGAGACTGGGGTGCAGAAGGACTGTTACAGAGAGCAGAGTTTGGAGACTATGTTGCAGAAGGATGTTACAGAGAGCAGAGGTTTGAGACTGGGGTGCACAAGAACTGATACAGAAAGCAGAGTTTGGAAACTGGGGTGCAGAATGACCTTTACAGAGAGCAGAGGTTGGAGACTGCAGTACAGAAGGAATGTTACAGACAGCAGAGATTGGAGACTGGGGTGGAGAAGAACTGTTTCAGAGAGCAGATGTTGGATTCTGTGGTGCAAAATAACTGTTGCAGAGAGCAGAGGATGGAAACTGGGGTGTAGAAGGACTGTTGTACAGAGCAGATGTTGCAGACTGAGTTGCAGAAGGACTGTTACAGCGGGCAGAGTTTGGAGACTGTGGTGAAAAACGACGGATACTGAAAGCTGAGGTTGGATACTGTGGTGAATAAGGACCCTGACAAAGAACAAATGTTGGAGACTGCGGTACAGAAGGACTTTTACAGAGAGCAGAGGTTGGAGACTGGGGTGAAGAATAACTGTTTTAGAGAACAGAGTTTTGAGACTGGGGTGCAGAAGGATAGTTGCCGAGAGCAGAGGTAGGAGAGTGGGGTGCAGAAGGATCGTAAAAGAGAGCAGAGTTTGGAGACTGTGGTGCAGAAGGACTTTTACAGAGAGCACAGGTTGAAGACTGGGGTGCAGTAGTTCTTTTACAGAGAGCACAGGTTGGAGACTGAGGTGCAGAAGGACCCTTACAGAGACCAGAGGTTAGAGACTGCGGTACAGAAGGACTGTTTCAGAGAGCAGTGGTTGGAGACAGGTGTGCAGAAGGATCTGACAGACAGCATAGTTTGGAGACTGAAGTGCAGAAGGATTGTTGCAAAGAGCAGAGGTTGGAGACTGGGGTCCAGAAGGATCGTTGAAGAGAGAAGAGGATGGAGACTGGGGTCAAAAGGCCTGTTACAGAAAGCAGAGTTTGGAGATTGGGGTGTAGAAGACCTGTTATAGAGAGCAGACTTTAAAGACTGGGTTGCAAAAGGATCTTACAGAGAGCAGAGGTTGGAGACTTGGAGACTGATGTGCAGAAGGATCATTGCAGAGAGCAGAGTTTTCAGACTGAGGTGAAGAGTGCCTGTTAAAGAAAGCAGAGGTTGGATACCGGTGTGTAGAACGACTGTTGCAGAGAGTAGAGGTTGGAGATTGGCGTTCAGAAGGATTGTTGCCAACAGCAGAGGTTGGAGACTGGGGTGAAGAAGGACTGTTACAGAGAGCAGAGGTTGAAGACTGGGCTTCAGAAGGACTGATACAGAAAGCAGACCTTGGTTACCTGGGTGCAGAAGGACTGTTGCAGAGAGCAGAGGTTTGAGACTGGGGTGGAGAAGGACTGTTGCAGAGAGAAGATGTTGGAGACTGGGGTGCAGAAGGACTGTTGCAGAGAGCAGAGATTGGAGACTGGGGTGCAGAATAAGTGTTGTAGAGAACAGAGGTTGAAGACTGGGGTACAGAGGGATCATTGCAGAAAGCAGAGGTTGGAGACTGGGTTTCAGAAGGATCTTACAGAGAGCAGAATTAGGACACTGAGGTGCAAAAGGAGTGTTGCAGAGAGCAGAGGTTTGAGATTGGGGCGCAGAAGTACTGTTGCAGAGAGCAGAGTTTGGAGTCTGAGGTGCAGAAGGACTCTTACAGAGACCAGAGGTTAGAGACCAGGGTGCAGAAGGACTGATACAGAAAGCAGAGTTTGGAGACTGGGGTGCAGCAATACCGTTACAGAGAGCAGAGGTTTGAGACTGCAGTACAGAAGAACTGTTACAGAGAGCAGAGGTTGGAGATTGCAGTGGAAAATGACTGTTACTGAGAGCATATGTTGGAGACTTGGGTGAGGAAGGACTGTTGCAGAGAGCAGAGGTTAAAAACTGGGGTACAGAAACACTGTTGCAAAGAGAAGAGGTTGCAGAGTGAGGTGCAGAAGGACTGTTAAAGAGAGCAGAGTTTTGAGACTGTGGTCCCGAAGGACTGTTGTAGAGAGCAGATGTTGGAGACTGGGGTGCAGAAAGACTTTTGCATAGAGTAGAGGTTGGAGACTTGGGTGCAGAAGGACTATTGCAGAGAGTAGAGATTGGATATTGTCTTTCAGGAGAACTGTTGAAGAGAGCAGAGGTTTGAGACTGGGTGGAGAAAGACTGTTCCAGAGAGTAACATTTGGAGATTGGGATGCCACAGGACTGTTGCAGAGAGCAGAGGTCGGAGACTGGGGTTCAGAAGAATCGTTGCAGAGAGTAGATTATGGAGACTGTTGTATAGAAGTAGTGTTCTAGAGAGCAGAAGTTGAAGACTGAGGTGCAGAAAAACTGTTATAGAGAGCAGTGTTTGGAGACTGGGGTGCAGGACTGATCCTGAGAGCAGAGTTTAGAGACTGGGGTGCAGAAGGATCTTACAGAGAGCAGAGTTTGGAGACTGAGGTGCAGAAGGCCTGTTACAGAGAGCAGAAGATGGAGACTTGTGTGCAGAAGGCCTGTTACAGAGAGCATAGTTTGGAGACTGGGGTGCAGAAGGACTGTTACATAAAGCATAGTTTGGAGACTTCTTTTCAGAAGATCAAACAGAGAGCAGAAATTGGAGACTGAGGTGCAGAAGGACTGTTACAGAGAGTAGATGTTGAATACTGAAATGTAGAAAGACCATTGTAGAGAGCAGAGGTTGGAGACTGAGGTGACAAATAACTGTTGTGGAGTGCAGAGGTTGGAGACTTTGCTGTAGAAGGTCTGTTGCAGAGAGCAGAGTTTGGAGATTGGGGTGCCGAAGGACTGTTGCAGAGAGCAGAATTTGGAGACTGAGGTGCAGAAGGACTGTACAGAGAGCATAGTTTGGAGACTTGAGTGCAGAAGGACTGATAGAGAAAGCAGGGGTTGAAGACTGGTGTGCAGAAGGACAGTTACAGAGAGAAGAGTTTGGAAACTGCAGTACAGAAGGACTTTTACAGAGAGCAGAGGTTGGAGACTAGGGTGGAGAATGACTGTTTCAGAGATCAGATTTTGGAGACTGCGGTGCAATAGCACTGTTGCAGATCCGAGGTTGGATACGGGGTGCAGAAGGACTGTTGCAGAGAGTAGGGGTTGGAGACTGGGGTGCAGAAAAACTGTTGCATAGAGCAGACGTTGGAGATTGGGGTTGAGAAGGACTGTTGCTGAGAGCAGAATTTTGAGACTGAGGTGCATAAGGAATGTTACAGAAAGCAGTGTTTAGAGACTTCAGAAGTACTGATACAAAAAGCAAAGTTTGGAGACTGGGGTGCAGAAAGACTGTTGTAGAGAGCAGATGTTGGAGAGTGGGGTGCAGAAGGACTGTGGGATAGAATAGAGGTTGGAGACTTGGGTGCCGAAGGACTATTGCAGAGAGTAGAGGTTGGAAATTGGGTTGCAGGAGAACTGTTGCAGAGAGCAGAGGTTGGAGACTGGGTGGAGAAAGACTGTTGCAGGGAGTAGCATTTGGAGATTGGGGATCCACAGGACTGTTGCAGAGAGCAGAAATTAGAGACTGAAGTAGAGAACGACTGTTACAGAGAGCAGAGGTTGGAGACTGGGGTGCAGAAGGAATGATACAGAAAGCAGAGGTTGGAGACTGGGGTGCAGAAGGACTGTTGCAAATAGCAGAGGTTGGAGACTAGGGTGGAGAAGGACAGTTGTCGAGTGCAGATGTTAGAGACTGGGGTGCAGATGGAGTGTTGCAGAGAGCAGAGATTGGAGACTGTGGTGCAGTACGACTATTGCAGAGAGCAGAGGTTGCAGACTGAGATGCAGAAGGACTGTTACATCAGCAGAGTTTGGAGACTGTGGTGCAGAAGGACTGATACAGAAAGCAGAGGTTGGAAACTGGGGTGCAGAAGGACCATTACAGAAGACAGAGGTTGGAGACTGCGGAATATAAGGACTGTTAGAGAGAGCAGAGGCTGGAGACTGAGGTGCAGAAGGACTGTTACAGAGAGTAGATGTTGAAGACTGAGGTGTAGAAAGACTATTGCAGACAGCAGAGGTTTTAGACTGAGGTGCAGAAGGACTGTTGCGGAGTGCAGAGGTTGAAGACTTGGGTGTAGAAGCACTGTTGGAGAGAGGATAGATTGAAGATTGGGGTGCAGAAATACTGTTGCAGACAGCAGTATTTGGAGACGGAGGTCCAGAAGGATTGTACCTAGAGAAGAAATTGGGGACTTGAGTGCAGAAGGACTGATAGAGTAAGCAGGGGATGGAGACTGGTGTGCAGAGGGAAAGTTACAGAGAGAAGAGTTTGGAAACTGCAGTACAGAAGGACTTTTAAGGAGAGCAGAGGTTGGAGACTGGGGTTGAGTAAAACTATTGCAGAGGTCAGATGTTGGAGACTGGGGTGCAGAAGGATTGTTGCAGAAGAGGTTGGAGACTGGGGTGCAGAAGGACTGTTGCCGAGAGCATAGGTTGGAGACTGGGGAGCAGTAGGACTATTGCAGAGAGCAGAGGTTGCAGACTGAGGTGAGGAAGGACTGTTACAGCAGCAGAGTTTGGAGACTGTGGTGCAGAAGGACTGATACAGAAAGCAGAGGTTGGAAACTGGGGTGCAGAAGGACCATTAAAGAAAACAGAGGTTGGAGACTGCAGAACAGAAGGACTATTACAGAGAGCAGAGGTTGGAGACTGGGGTGCAGAAGGACTGTTACAGAAAGCAGAGTTTGGAGACTGATTTTCAGAAGGCTCATACAGAGAGCAGAGGTTGAAGACTGAGGTGCAGAAGGACTGTTACAGAGAGTAGATGTTGAAGACTGAGGTGTAGAAAGACCATTGCAGAGAGCAGAGGTTTGAGACTGAGGGGCAGAAGGACTGTTGCGGAGTGCAGAGGTTGGAGACTTGGGTGTAGAAGGAATGTTGCAGAGAGCATAGGTTGGAGATTGGGGTGCAGAAAGACTGATCCAGACAGCAGAATTTGTAGACTGAGGTGCAGAAGGACTGTACAGAGAGCAGAGGTTGGAGACTTGAGTGCAGAAGGACTGATAGAGTAAGCAGGGGATGGAGACTGGTGTATAGATGGACAGTTAAAGAGAGAAGAGTTTGGAAACTGCAATACAGAAAGACTTTTAAGGAGTGCAGAGGTTGGAGACAGGGGTTGAGAAGGACTGTTGCAGAAATCAGATGTTGGAGACTTGGCTGAAGAAGGACTGTTGCAGAGAGGAGGTTGGAGACTGGGATGCAGAAAAACTGTTGCAGAGAGCACAGATTGGAGACTGGTGTGCAGTAGGACTATTGCAGAGAGCAGAGGTTGCAGACTGGGGTGCAGAAGGACTTTTACAGAGAGCACAGGTTTGATACTTGGGTGCAGAAAGAATGTTGTGGAGAGCAGAGGTTGGAGATTTGTTTGCAGAAGGACTGTTGCAGAAAGCAGAGGTAGGAGACTGAGGTGCAGAAAGACTGTTGCAGAGAGCAGAGGTTAAAGACTGGGGTGCAGAAGGACTGTTACAGAGAGGAGACGTTGGAGACTGGGTTTCAGAAGGATCTTACAAAGAAAAGAGTTTGGAGACTTATGTGCAGAAGGAATGTTACAGAGAGCTGAGGTTCGAGACTGAGGTGGAGAAAGATCGTTACAGAGAGCAGATGTTGGAGACTGGGGTGCAGACGGACTTTTACAGAGAGCAATGGTTTGATACTGAGGTGTAGAAGGAATGTTGCAGAGAGCAGAGGTTGGAGACTGAGGTTCTGAAGGACTGTTGCTGAGAGTAGAGGTTGGAGAATGCCGTGTAGAAGGACTATTGCAGAGAGTAGAGTTTGGAAATTGGGGTCCAGAAGGAGTGTAGCAGAGAGCAGAGGTTGGAGACTAAGGTGCAGAAGTACAGTTACACAGAGCAAAGTTTGGAGACTGGGCTGCAGAAGGACTGATACAGAAAGCACAGGTTTGAGACTCAGGTGCAGAAGTTCTCTTACCGAGAGCAGAGTTTGGTGAATGCAGTACAGATGGACTGTTACAGAGAGCAAAGGTTGGAGACTGGGGTGGAGAATTACTGTTGCAGAGAGCAGATGTTGGAGACTGGGGTGCAAAAGGACTGTTGCAGAGAGTAGAGGATGGAGACTGGGGTGCAGAAAGACTGTTGCAGAGAGGAGAGGTTGCAGATTGATTTGCAAAAGGACTGTTAGAGAGGGAAGAGTTTGGAGACGGTGGTGCAAAACGACTGATACAGAAAGCAGAGGTTGGATACTGGGGTGCATAAGGACATTAAAGAGAACAGAAGTTAGAGACGGTGGTACAGAAGGACTGTTACATAGAGCCGAGGTTGGAGACTGTAGTGCAGAAGAACTGATGTAGAGAACAATGGTTGGAGACTGGGGTGCAGAAGGATCGTTGGGTCGAGCACAGTATGGAGCCTAGAGTGTAGTAGGAGTGTTGCAGAGAGCAGAGGTTTGAGACTGGGGTGTAGAAGGACTGTTTCAGAGAGTAGACGTTGGAGACTGGGGTGCAAAAGATCGTTGGGACGAGCAGAGTATGGAGACTAGGGTGTAGAAGGACTGTTGCAGAGAGCAGAGTTTTCATACTGAGGTACAGAAGAACTGTTGCAGTTAGCAAATGTTGTAGACTGGGGTTCACAAGGACTGTTGCAGTGAGCAGAGGTTTGAGACTGGGGTGCAGAAGGATCGTTGCAGAGAGCAGATGTCTGAGACTGAGGTGCAGAAGGAATGTTGCAGAGAGCAGAGGTTGGAAACTTGATTGCAGTAGGACTGTTTCCGAATGCAGAGTTTGGAGACTGAGGTGCAGAAGGACTGTTGCAGAGAGTGGAAGTTAGAGTCTGATGTGCAGAAGAATCGTTAAAAAGAGCAGAGGTTGGAGACTGGGGTGCAGATGGACTTTTACAGAGAGCACAGGTTTGATACTGTGAAGCCGAAGGAATGTTGCAGAGAGCAGAGTTTGGAGACTGGGATGCAGAAGGAGTGCTGCTTAAAGCAAAGTTTGGAGACTGAGGTGCAGAAGGACTGTTACAGAGAGCACAGGTTGGAGACTGGGGTACAGAAGGATTATTGCAGACAGCAGAGTTTTAAGACTGAGGTACAGAAGAAATGTTGCAGAGAGCAAATGTTGTAGACTGGGTTGCACAAGGACTGTTGCAGCGAGCAGAGGTTGGAGACTGGGTTGCAGAAGGATCTTACAGAGAGCAGAGAATGGAGACTGAGGTGCAGAAGCACTGTTACAGAGAGTAGAAGTTTGAGACTGAGGTGCAGAAGGACCGTTGCAGAGATCAGAGTTTGGAGACTGAGGTGCAGAAGGATTGTTACAGAGAGCAGAGGTTGGAGACAGGGGTGCAGAAGGACTGATGCAGGGAGCAGAGGTTTTAGACTGGAATGTACAAGAAGTGTTGCCGAGAGTAGAGGTTGAAGATTTAGGTTCAGAAAGACTGTAGCAGAGAGCAGAGGTTGGAGACTAAGATGCAGACGGACAGTTACGCAGAGAAGAGGTTGGAGACTGGGTTGCAGAAGGACTGACACAGAAAGCAGAGGTTGGAAATTTGGGTGCAGAAGTACCCTTACAGAGAGCAGAGTTTGAAGAATGCAGTACAGAAGGACTGTTACAGAGAGCAAAGTTTGGAGACTGGGGTGAAGAATGACTGTTGCAGAGAGCAGATGTTGGAGACTGGGGTACAAAATGACTGTTGCAGAGAGCAGAAGATTGAGACTGGGGTGCAGAAGGACTGTTGCAGAGAGCAGAGGTTGCAGACTGAGTTGCAGATGGACGGTTACAGAGGGCAGAGTTTGGTGACGTTTTTTCAAAACGACTGATACAGAAAGCAGAAGTTGGATACTGGGGTGCATAAGGATCCTTACAGAGAACAAAGGTTGGAGGCTGTGGTACAGACAAACTGTTTAAGAGAGCATAGGTTGGAGACTGGGGTGCAGAAAAACTGATGTAGAAAACAGAGTTTGGAGACTGGGGTGTCGAAGGATCGTTAGGGCGATCAGAGTATGGAGACTGGGGTGTAGAAGAAGTGTTGCATACAGCAGATTTTGGAGACTGGGTTTTTGAAGAACTGTTTAAGAGAGCAGATGTTAGAGATTTGTGCGCAGAAGGACTGTTGCATAGAGCAGAGATTGGAGATTGAGGTACAGAAGTACTGTTACAAAGAGCATAGGTTGGAGACTGGGTTGCAGATGGAGGATTACAGAGAGGGGAGTTTTCAGACTGAGGTAAAAAAGAACTGTTTCACAAAGCAGATGATGGAGACTGAGGTTCACAAAGACTGTTGCAGAAGTTTGAGACTGGGGTGCAGAAGGATCGTTGCAGAGAGCAGAGTTTAAAGACTTATGTGCAGAAAGATCATTGCAGAGAGCAGAGGTTCGAGACGGGGGTGCAGAAGGATCGTTACAGAGAGCAGAGTTTAGAGACTGGGGTTCAGAAAGACTTTTACAGAAAGCAGAGTTAGGAGACTGAGGTGAAGAAGTACTGTTGCAGAAAGCAGAGGTTAAAGACTGGGGTGAGGAAGGACAGTTGCAGATAGCAGACGTTGGAGACTGGGTTTCTGAAGGATCTTACAGAGAAAAGAGTTTGGAGACGGCAGTGCAGAAGGACTGTTACAGAGAGTGGATGTTTGAGACTGGGGTGCAGAATGATCATTACAGAGACCAGAAATTGGAGACTGGGATGCAGAAGGACTATTACAGAGAGCATAGGTTTGATACTGGGGTGCAGAAGGAATGTTGCAGAGAGCTGAGGTAGGAGACTGGGGTTCAGAAAGACTGTTGCTGAAAGCAGAGTTTAAAGATTGAGGTGCAGAAGGACTGTTACAGATAGAAGAGGTTGGTACTGGGGTGCTGAAAGACTGACAAAGAAAGCAGATGTTGGAGACTGGGGGGCAGAAGGACCGTTACAGAGAGCAGAGGTTGGAGACTCTGGTACAGAAGGACTGTTACAGAGAGCAGAGTTTGTAGACTGGGGTGCAGAAGGACTGTTGCTGAAAACAGAGGTTGGAGAGTGGGGTGCAGAATGACCGTTGGAGAGAGCAGAGATTGGAGATAGATTTCAGAAGGACTGTTACAGCGAGAAGGGGTTTGAGACTGGTGTGCAGAAGGCCTGTTTCAGAGAGCAGAGTTTGCAGACTGGGTTTAAGAATGGTCTTACAGAGAGCAGAGTTAGGAGACAGATGTACATAAAGACTGTTACTGAGAGAAGAGATTGGAGACTGGGGTACAGAGGGATTGTTGCAGAGAGCAGAGGTTGGAGACTGGGGTGCAGATGGACTGATACAGAGAGCAGCGGTTGGAGATTGGGGTGCAGAAGGCCTGTTACAGAGCAGAGTTTGAAAACTGGGGTGCAGAAAGATCTTACAGAAAGCAGAGTTTGGAGACTGAGGTGCAGAAGCACTGTTACAGAGAGTAGACGTTGGGGACTGAGGTGAGAAGGATAGTTACAGAAAGAAGAGGTTGGAGAATGGGGTGCAGAAAAACTTTTGCTTAGAGCAGAGGGTGAAGACTGGGGTGTAGAAGGACTGTTGCAGAGAGTAGAGGTTGGAGATTGGGGTCCAGAAGGACTGTTACAGAGAGCACAGTTTGCTGACTGGGGTGGAGAAGGACTGTTGCAGAGAGCAGATGCTGGAGACTGGGGTGCAAAAGGAAAGCTGCAGAGAGCCCAGGATGGAGACTGGGGTGCAAAAGTATTCTTCGGGCGAGCAGAGTATGGAGAATGGGGTGTAGAAGAACTGTTAGAGAGAGCAGAGGTTGGAGACGAGGGTTTAGAAGGACTTTTTGAGAGAGCAGATGTTGGAGACTTGGGTGAAGAAGAACTGTTGCATAGAGCAGAGGATGGAGACTGAGATACAGAAGACGGTTATAGAAAGCAGAGTTTGAAGACTGGGGTGCAGAAGGACTGTTACAGAGAGCAGACATTGGAGGCTGGGGTGCAGAAGGACTTTTACTGAGAGCACAGTTTGGAGACTGGGGTGCAGAAGGACTTTTACAAAGAGCACAGGTTAAAGACTGAGGTGCAGAAAAACTATTGCAGAGAGAAAATTTTGGAGGCTGGGGTGCAGAAGGAGTGTTGCAGATAGCATAAGTTGGAGACTGAGGTTCAGAAAAACTCTTGCAGAGAGCAGAATTTGGAGACTGGGGTACAGAGGAGTGTTACAAAGAGCAGAGGTTGGAGACAGGTGTGCAGAATGATCTTACAGGGAGCATAGGTTGGAGACTGGGTTGCAAAAGGACTGTTCCTGAGAGTAGAGGTTGGAGACTGGGGTGGTAAAGGATCATTGAAGAGAGAAGAGTTTGGAGACTGGGTGCAAAAGGCCTGTTACATACAGCAGAGGTTGGAGACTGGGGTGAAGAAGGCCTGTTACAGAGAGCAGTTCTTGGAGACTGGGGTGCAGAAGGACAGTTATAGAGATCAGAGTTTTGATACTGATTTGCAAAAGAAACTTACAGAGAGCAGAGGTTGGAGAATGAGGTACAGAAAGACTGTTAGAGAGAGCAAAGGTTGGAGACTGAGGTGCAGAGGATTTTTGGAGAGAGCAGTGTTTGGAGACTGCAATGCAGAAGGACTGATACAGAAAGCAGAGATTTAAGACTGGGGTGCAGAAGGACCCTTACAGAAAACAGAGGTTGGAGACTGAAATACTCTTACAGATAGCAGACGTTGTAGACTGGGGTGCAGAATGACTGTTGTAGAGAACAAAGGTTGGAGACTGGTTTACAGAAGGACCATTGCAAAAAGGAGAAGCTGGAGACTGGGTTTCAGAAGGATCTTACAGAGAGCAGAGTTTGGACACTGAGTTGCAGAAAAACTGTGGCAGAGATAAGAGGTTGGAGATTGGGGTGCTGAAGGACTGTAGCAGAGAGCAGAGGTTGGAGTCTGAGGTGCAGAAAGACTGTTACAGAGAGCACAGGTTGGAGACTGGGGTGCACAAGGACTGATACAGAAAGCAGAGTTTGGAGACTGGGGTGCAGTAGAACCCTTACCGAGAGCAGAGGTTGGAGATTGCAATACAGAATGACTGTTACAGAGAGCAGAGTTTTGGAGACTAGGTAAAGAAGGACTGTTGCATAGAGCAGAGGATGGATACTGGGGTGCAGAAAAACTCTTGAACAGAGCAGAGTTTGAAGACTTGTTGCAGAAGGACTGTTTCAGAGAGCAGAGGTTGCCGAGTGAGGTGCAGAATGACAGTTACAGAGAGCAGAGTTTGGAGACTGTGGTGCAGAAGGACTGATATAGAAAGTAGAGTTGGGAGACTGGGTTGCAAATGGACGCTTAGAGAGAACAGAGGTTGGAGACTGCAGTACAGAAGAACTGTTGTAGAGAATAAGGTTGGAGACTGGGTTGCAGAGGTACCAATGCAGAGAGCAGAGGTTGGAGACTGGGGTGCAGAAGAAATGTTACAGAGAGCACAGGATGGAGACTGAGGTGTAGAAGGAGTGTTACAGAGAGCAGAGTTTGAAGACTGAGGTGCAGAAGTACTGTTACAGAAAGCAGAGTTTGGAAATTGGGGTGTAGAAGAAGTGTTACAGAGAGCAGAGTTTAGAGACTGTGGTACAGAAGGACTGTTACACAGAGCAGATCTTGGAGACTGGAAAGCAGGAGGACTGTTGCAGAGGACAAAAGTTGGAGACTGGGGTGGAGAAGCAATGTTACAGAGAGCAGAGTTTGGAAACTGAAGTTTAGAATGATCTTACAGAGAGCAGAGTCTGGAGACTGTGGTGCAAAAGGACTGTTGCAGAGAGGAGAAGTTGGAGACTGGGGTCCAGAAGGATCGTTACAGAGAGCAGATTTAAGAGACGTAGGTGCAGATGGACTGTTACAGAGAGCAGAGTTTGGAGACTGAGGTGCAGAAGGACAATTACAGAGAGCAGAGTTTGGAGACTGGTGTGCAGAAGGACTATTACAGAGAGTAGAGGTTAAAGACTGGGGTGGAGAAAAATTATTGCAGAGAGAAGAGGTTGGAGACTGGGGTTCTGAAGGCCTGTTACAGACAGCAGAGGTTCAAGACTGGGTTGAAAACTATTCTTCATAAGGACTGTTACAGAGAGCAGAACTTGGACTCTGGGTTGCAGAAGGGCCTTACAGAGAGCAGAGGTAGGAGACTGAGGTGCAGAAGGAACGTTGCAGAGAGCAAAATTTTTAGACTGAGTTGCTGAAGGACTCTTGCAGAGAGCAGATGTTGGAGACTGGTGTGCAGAAGGACTGTTGCAGAGAGCAGAGGTTGGAGACTGTGGTGCAGAAGAATCTTTGCAGAGAGCAGAGGTTGGAGAGTGAGGTGTAGAAGGATCCTTGGAGAGAACAGAGTTTGGAGACTGGGGTGCAGAAGGATGGTTACAAAAAGCAATGTTTGGAGACTGGGTTGGAGAAGGATCCTACAGAGAGCCGAAGTTGAAGAATCAGGTGAAGTAAGACTGATACAGAGAGTAGATGTTAGAGACTTAGGTGCAGAAGTAACGTTGTAGAGTACAGAGTTTGGAGAATGAGGTGCAGAAGGATTGTTACAGAGAGCAGAGGTTGGAGACTGGGGTGCAGAAGGACTGTTGCAGACAGCGGATTTTGGAGACTGGGGTGCAGAAGAACTGTTATAGAGATCAGAGGTTGGAGACTGGGGTGAAGAAACACTGATACAAAAAGCAGAGATTGGAGACTGGGGTGCAGAAAGACCGTTACAGAGAGCAAAGGTTGGATTCTGCAGTACAGGAGGACTTTTACAGAGAGCAGAGGTTGGAGACTGGGTTGCAGAAGGACTGTAAAAGAGAGCTGATGTTTGTAACTAGGGTGCCGAAGGACTGTTGCAGAGAGCAGAGTTTGGAGACTGGGGTGCAAAAGAACTGTTGCGGAGAGCAGAGGTTGGAGACTGGGGTGCAAAAATACTGACACAGAGAGCAGAGGTTGGAGAGAGCAGTGCAGAAGGATCTTACAGAGAGCAGAATTTGGAGACTGAGTTGCAGAAGGACTGTTAAAGAGAGCAGAGGTTGGAGACTGAGGTGTAGATGGACTGTTACAGAGAGCAGAGGTAGGAGACTGGGGTGCAGAAGGTTCGTTCCAGACAACAGAGTTTTCAGACTGAGGTACAAAAGGACTGTTGTAGAGAGCATATGTTGGAGACTGGGGTGTAGAAGGACTGTTGCAGAGAGCAGAGGTTGGAGACTGGGGTGTAGAAGGACTGTTACAGAGAGCAGAGTTTGGAGATTCAGGTGCAAAAGGACTGTTACAGTAAGCAGAGTTTGTAAATTGGAATGCAGAAGGACCATTAAAGAGAGCAGAGGTTGAAGACTACGGTATAGAACTTTTTCCAATAGCAGAGGTTGGAGACTGGGGTACAGAAGAACTGTTACAGAGAGCAGAGGTTGGAGACTGAGGTATACAAGCAGTGTTACCGAGAGCAGAGTTTGGAGACTGCGGTACAGAAGGACTGATACACAGAGCAGATCTCGGAGACTGGGGAGCAGAAAGACTATTTCAGAGGACAGAAGATGGAGACTGGGGTGGAGAAGGAATTTTACAGAGAGTTTAGAAACTGGAGTGCAGAAAGATCTTACAGAGAGCAGAGGTTGGAGACTGTGGTGCAGAAGGACTTTTGCTGAGAGCAGAAGTTGGAGACTGGGGTCCAGAAGGATCATTGCAGAGAGCATATTTTAGAGACTGAGGTGCAGATTGACTGTTACAGAGAGCAGAGTTTGGAGACTGGTGTAAAGAAGGACTGTTACAGAGAGCAGAGGTTGGAGACTGGGTTTCACATGGATCTTACAGAGAGCAGAGTTTAGTGACTGGGGTGCAAAAGGACTGTTGCAGAGAGCAGATGTTAGAGACTGGGTTGGAAAAGAATCGTTGCAGAGAGAAGAGGTTGGAGACTGAAGTGCATAAGGAACTTACAGAGAGCAGAGGTTGGTGACTAGGGTGCAGGACTGTTACGGAGAGCAGAGGATGGAGACTGGGGTGGAGAAAAATCAATGCAGAGAAAAGACGTTGGAGACTGGGGTTCTCAAGGCCTGTTACAGAGAGCAGAGGTTGAAAACTATTCTGCAGAAGGACTGTTACAGAGAAGAGTTTGGAGACTTGGTTTCAGAAGGGTCTTACAGAGAGCAGAGGTAGGAGACTGAGGTGCAGAAGGATCGTTGCGGAGAGCAGAGTTTTTAGACTGAGTTGCTGAAGGACTCTTGCAGAGAGCAGATATTGGAGACTGGTGTGCAGAAAGATTGTTGCAGAGAGCAGATGTTGGAGACTGGGGTGAAGAAGGATAGGTGCAGAGAGCAGAGGTTGGAGACTGGTGTGCAGAAGGACTGTTACAGAGAGCAGAGTTTGGAGACTGGGTTGGAGATGGATCCTACAGAGAGCAGAGGTTGAAGAATCAGGTGCAGAAAGACTCTTACAGAGAGTAGATATTGGAGACTGAGGTGCAGAAATAACGTTGCAGAGTACAGAGTTTGGATACTGAGGTGCAGAAGGATTGTTACAGAGATCAGAGGTTGGAGACTGGGGTGCAGAAGGACTGTTGCAGATAGCGGACATTGGAGACTGGGGTGCAGAAGGACTGTTATAGAGAGCAGAGGTGGGAGACTGGGGTGCAGAAAAACTGATACAGAAATCAGAGCTTGGAGCCTGGGGTGCAGAAAAACCGTTACAGAGAGCAGAGGTTGGATTCTGCAGTACAAGAGGACTGTTACAGAGAGCAGAGTTTGTAGACTTGGGTGCAGAAGAACTGTTGGGGAGAGCAGAGGTTGGAGACTGGGGTGAAGAAGGACTGTTACAGAGAGCAGAGGTTTGATACTGAGGTGCAGAAGGATATTACAGAGAGAAGAATTTGGAGAGTTAGGTGCAGAAGGACTGTTGTAGAGATCAAAGGTAGAAGACTCGGGTGCAGTAGGATCATTGCAGAGAGCAGAGGTTAAAGACTGGGGTGCATGAGAATCGTTGCAGAGAGCAGAGGTTGGAGACATGCGTGCAGAAGGCCTGCTAAAGAGAGCAGATTTGGAGACTGGCGTGCAGAAGTCCTGTTAGAGAGATGAGAGTTTGGAGACTTTGGTGCAGAATGAGTGGTACAGAGAGCAGATTTTTAAGAAAGGGTTGCTGAAGAATCTTACAGAGAGCAGAGGTTGTAGACTAAGGTGCAGGTGGACTGTTACAGAGAGCAGTGGTTGGAGACTGGGGTGCCAAAGGATCGTGGAGAGGAGAGGTTTCAGACTGAGGTGCAGAAGTACTGTTACAGAGAGCAGAGGTTGGATATTGAGGTGTAGAAGGACTGTTACGGAGAGCAGAGTTTGGAGACTGAGGTGCAGATAGACTGTTACAGAAACAGAGGTTGGAAATTGGGGTGCAGAAGGACCGTTACACAGAGGAGAGGTTAGAGACTTGGGTACAGAAGGACTGTTACAGAAAGCACAGGTTGGAGACTGAGGTTAAGAAGAATAGACACAGAGAGCAGAGGTTGGAGACTGAAGTGCAGAAGGATCGTTACAGAGAGCAGAGTTTGGTGAATGCGGTACAGAAGAACTGTTACAGAGAGCAGATATTGGAGACTGAGGAGCAGAAGGACTGTTGCAGAGGACAGAGTTTGGAAACTGGGGTGCTGCAGGACTTTGCAGAAAGCAGAGGTTTGCGACTAGGGTGGAGAAGGAATGTTAGAAAGCGCAGAGTTTGGAAACTGGAGTGCAAAAAGATCTTACAGCGAGGAGAGGTTGGAGACTGTGGTGCAGAAGGACTGTTGCGGAGAGCAGACGTTGGAGACTGGGGTCCAGAAAGATCGTTGCAGAGAGCATAGTTTGCAGACTGGGGTGCAGAAGGCTGTTGCAGAGAACCGAGGTTGGAGACTGAGGTGCAGAAGGACTGTTACGGAGAGCAGATGTTGGAGAGTGGGGTTCAGATGGATCTTACAGAGAGCAGATTACGGAGACTGAGGTTCAGAAGGATTGTAACAGACAGCAGAGGTAGGAGACTGGGGTGCAGGAGGTTCGTTTCAGACAGAAGAGTTTTCAGACTGTGCTGCAGAAGGAATGTTGCAGAGACTAGATGTTGGAGACTGGGGTGTCGAAGGACTGTTGCAGAGAGCAGATGTTGGAGACTGGGTGCAGAAGGACCCTTGCAGAGAACAGAGTTTGCAGACTGAGGTGCAGGAGGATTGTTACAGAGAGCAGAGTTTGGAGACTGTTTGCAGAAGGACTGGTGCAGAGAGAAGAGGTTGGTGACTGAAGTGCAGAAGGACTGTTGCAGAGAGCAGAGGTTAGAGACTGGGGTGTAGAAGGACTGTTGCAGAGAGCCGAGGTTGGAGACTAAGGTGCAGAAGGACACTTAGAGCAGAAGTTAGAGACTGGGATTTAGAAGGACTGATACAGAAAGCAGAGACTCTAGTATGGGGTGCAAAAAGAACGTTACAGAGAGTAGAGTTTGGAGAATGCAGTACAGAAAGACTTTTGCAGAGAGCAGAATTTAGAGATTGGGGTGCAAAAAGACTGTTGCAGAGAGAAGAGTTTGGAGACTGAGGTGCAGAAGTCTTGTTACATAGAACAGAGGTTGGAGACAGGGGTGCAGAAGGATCGTTGCAAATATGAGAGCTTGGAGACAGGGGTGCAGAAGGATCTTACAGAGAGCAGAAGTTAGAGACTGAGGTGCAGAAAGACTGTTGCAGAGATAAGAGTTTGGAGACTGGGGTGCAGTAGGATCATTGCAGAGAGCAGAGGTTGAAGATTGGGATGCAGAAGGTTCATGGTAGAGAGCAGAGTTTGGAGACTGGGGTGCAGAAGGCCTGCTACAGAGAGCAGAGTATGGAGAGTGGCGTGCAGAAGGCCTGTTACAGAGAGTAGAGATAGGGGTGCAGAAGGACTGTTATAGAGACAAGAGTTTGGAGACTGGGTTGCTGAAGAATATTACAGAGAGCAGAGGTTAGAGACTGATGTGCAGGTGTACTTTTACAGAGAGCAGTGGTTGGAGACTGGGGTGCAGAAGGATCATGCAGAGAGCAAAGGTTTCAGACTGAGGTGCAGAAGGACTGTTACAGGGAGCAGAGTTTGGAGAATGAGGTGTAGAAGGACTGTTACAGGAAGCAGAGGTTTGAAATTGGCGTGCAGAAGGACCGTTAAAGAGATCAGAGTTTGGATACTGCGGTTTAGGACTGTTACCGAGAGCAGAGGTTGGAGACTGGGATGCAGAAAGACTCTTACAGAGAGCACAAGTTGGAAACTGAGGTGCAGAAGTATGGATACAGAAAACAGAGTTTGGAGACTGGGGTTCAGAGAGGCTGATACAGAAAGCAGAGTTTGGAAAAAGGGGTGTAGAAGAACAGAAACAGAGAGCAGACGTTGGACACTGCGGTACAGAAGGACTGTTACAGAGAGCAGATCTCGAAGACTGGGGAGCAGAAAAAGTTTTGCAGAGGATAGTGATATGAGACTGGGGTTAAAAAGAATGTTACAGAGAGCAGAGTTTGGAAACTGGAATGCAGAAGGATCTTACAGAGAGAGAGTTTGGAGAGTGTGAGGCAGAAAGACTGTTGCAGGGAGCAGACATTGGAGACAAGGATTCAGAAAAATCGAGTTTGGAGAATGGGCTGCAGAAGGACTGTTGTAAAGAGGAGATGATGGAGACTGGGGTGCAGAAGAATTGTTGCAGAAAGCAGATTTTAGATACTGGGGTGCAGAAGGACTGTTACACAGAGCAGAGTTTGGAGACTGAGGTGCAGAAGGACTGTTACTGAGAGCAGAGTTAGGAGACTGGGGTGCAGAAAGACTGTTTCAAAGAGCAGAGGTTGGAGACTGGCGTTCAGATGGATCTTACAAAGAGCAAAGTTTGGAGACTGGGGTGCAAAAAGACTGTTGCAGAGAGCAGATGTTGGAGACTGGGGTGAAGAAGAATCGTTACAGAGAGAAGAGGTTGGAGACCGGGGTGGAGAAGGCCAGTTACAGAGAACAGAGTTTGGAGACTGTTGTGCCGAAGGACTGTTACAGAATGCAGAGTTTAAAGACTGGGTTTCAGAAGGATCTTACAGAGAGCAGAGTTGAAAGACTGAGTTGCAGAGTGACTGTTAGAGAGAGCAGATGTAGGAGACTGGGGTGCAGAAGGGTTGTTGCAGAGAGCAGAGTTTTCAGACTGAGGTGCAGAAGAACTGTTGCAGAGAGTAGATGTTGGAGACTGGGGTGCAGAAGGTCTGTTGCAGAGAGCAGATATTTGTAACTAGATTGCAGAAGGACTGTTATAGAGAACAGAGGATTGAGACTGGGGTGCAGAATGACTGTTGCAGAGAGCAGATGTTGGAGAATTAGGTGTGGAAGTTCTGTTACAGAGAGCAGAGTTTGGAAACTTAGGTGTAGAAGGACTATTAAAGAGTGCAGAGGTTTAATGCAGGGGTGCAAAAGGATGTTACAGTGAGCAGAATTTGGACACTGAGGTGCAGAAGGACTCTTGCAGAGATCAGAGGTTGGAGACTAGGGTGCATTAGGATCATTGCAGAGAGCAGAGGTTGGAGACTGTGGTGCAGAAGGCCTGCTACAGAGAGCAGAGTTTGGAGACTGGCGTGCAGAAGGCCTGTAAGAGAGAGGAGAGTTTGAAGACTGGGTTGCAGAAAGACTTTTTTAGAGAGCAGAGTTTGGATACTGGGTTGCTGAAGGATCTTGCTGAGGGCCATTACCAAGTAGGAATGACGCATTGAAATTTCCTTGCCAAGCGTACCCCATGCTGCTTAGAGGACATTCGATGGGACATTGCATGCATGCTTTAATAAGGTGACCTTGCTCAAGGACCAAGGCAGATCCGGGTTTAGAGCTGATCAGGTTTGAGGAAGTAACTGGTTCCTTGAGTTTAAGGCATTGCCAGTTTAAGATAATGGGTTTTAGGGAAGTTAGAAGTTGAAGATTATTGCTGAGATTAGGGTGTTCCTGCTGCTTGTTCCCATTGAGTTCTCATGAGATTAAAATGGGATTTGGAGATAGCCTCGTGGAGTAGGTGAATTGTGCGGGAGACAGCAGAACGCAATTGCCCCTGGACCTGTGTGGAGGCGGTGTGAGAGCGGGAATAAAGAATTGCTGTTTGAACCTACAAATTTGTGTGGTGGCTCGTGATTCTGGTGCCAAGCTGAGACATTGGCAGGAACTTACAGAGAGAAGAGGTTGGAGACTGACGTTCAGGTGTACTGTTACAAAGAGCAGTGTTTGGAGACTGGGGTGCAGAAGGATCGTGCAGAGAACAGAGGTGTCAGACTGAGGTGCAGAAGGACTGTTACAGAGAGCAGAGGTTGGAGACTGAGGTGTAGAAGGACTGTTACAGGTAGCAGGGTTTGGAGAATGAGGTGCAGAAAGACTGTTACAGAAAGCAGAGGTTGGAAATTGGGATGCAGAATGAACGTTATAGAAACCAGAGTTTGGAGACTGTGGTATAGAAAAACTCTTACAGAAAGCAGAGGTTGGAGACTGGGGTGCAGATGGAATGTTACAGAGAGCACAGGTTGGAGACTGAGGTGCAGAAGGATAGATACAGAGAGCAGAGTTTTCAGACTGGGGTTCAGAAGGACTGATACAGAAAGCAGATTTTGGAGAATGGGGTGCAAAAGGACAGTTCTGGAGAGCAGAGGTTTGAGACTGCGCTACAGAAGGAATGTTACAGACATTAGAGGTTAGATACTGGGGTTCAGATGGACTGTTACAGAGAACAGAAGTTGGAGACTGGGGTACTGCACCCTCGCAGAAAGCAGGGGTGGGAGACTGCGATGGAGAAGAAATGTTTGAGAGAGCAGATTTTGTAAACTGGATTGCAGAAAGATCTTACAGAGAGCAGAGGTTGGAGACTGTGGTGCAGAAGGACTGTTGCAGAGATTAGAGGTTGGAGACTAGGGTCCGGAAATATCATTGCAGAGAGCAGAGTTTGGAGACTGTGGTGCAGAAGGACTGTTGCAGAGAGCAGAGGTTGGAGACTGGGTGCAGAAGGACTGTTGCAGAGAGCAGAGGATGGAGACTGGAGTGCAGAAGGACTGTTGCAGAGAGTAAAGGTTAAAGACTGAGGTGCAGAAAGACTTTTAGAGAGAGCAGAATTTGGATACTGGGGTTTAGAGGGACTGATACAGAAAGCAGAGATTGGAGTCTAGGGTGCTTAAAGACCGTTACAGAGAGCAGAGGTTGGAGACAGCAGTTCAGAAGGACTGTTTCAGAGAGCAGAGATTGGAGACTGAGGTGAAAAAGTCTTGTTACATATAGCAGAGTTTGGAGACTGAGGTGCAGAAGTCCTGTTAGATAGAGCAGAGTTTGGAGACTTGGGTGCAGAAGGATCATTGAAAGGAGCAGAGTTTGGAGACAGGGGTGCAGAAGGATCTTACAGAGAGCAGAAGTTGGAGACTGAGGTACAGAAGGACTGTTGCAGAGATGAGAGGTTGGAGACTGGGGTGCAGTAGGATCATTGCAGAGAGCAGAGTTTGGAGACTTGGGTGCAGAAGGCCTATTACAGACAGGAGTGTTTGGAAACTCGGGTGCAGAAAGAGTTGGGAGCAGAGTTTGGAGACTGGGTTGTTGAAGGATCTTACAGAGAGCAGACATTGGAGACTGAGGTGCAGAAGGACTGTTACCGAGAGCAGAGGTTAAAGACTGAGGTGTAGAAGGACGGTTACAGAGAGCAGAGTTTGGAGACTCAGGTGCAGAAGGACTGTTATAGAAAGCAGAGTTTGGAAATTGGGATGCAGAAGGACCGTTACAGAGAGCAGAGTTTAGAGACTGTGGTATAAGACTGTTACCGAGAGAAGAGGTTGGAGACTGGGGTGCAGAAGGACTCTTACATAAAGCACAGGTTGGAGACTGAGGTTCAGAAGGATAGATACAGAGAACAGAGGTTGGAGACAGGGGTTCCGAAAAACTGATACAGAAATCAGAGGTTGGAGACTGGGGTCCAGAAGGATTGTTGCAAAGAGCAGAGTTTTGAGACTGGGGTGCAGAAGGACTGTTCCAGAGAGCAGACGTTGGAGACTGGGGTGCAGAAGGACTGTGGCAGAGAGCAGATTTTAGAGACTGGGGTGCAGTAGGACTGTTACGCAGAGCAGAGGTTGGAGACTGAGCTGCAGAAGGACTGTTACAGAGAGCAGTGTTTGGAGACTGGGGTGCAGAAGGACTGTTACAGAGAGCAGAGTTTGGAGGACTGGGGTTCAGATAGATCTTACAGAGAGCAGAGTTTTGAGACTGGGGTGCAAAAGGACTGTTGCAGAGAGCACATTCTGGAGACTGGGTTGGAGAAGAATCATTGCAGAGAGAAGAGTTTGGAGACTGGGGTGCAGAAGGCCTGTTACAGAGAGCAGAGTTTGGAGACTAGGTGGCAGAAGTCATGTTACAGTGAGCAGAGTTTGGAGATTGTTGTGCAAAAGGACTTTTACAGAGTGCAGAGTTAATACTGGGTTGTAGAAGGATCTTACAAAGAGCAGAGTTTGGAGAATGAGGTGCAGAAGGACTGTTACAGAGAGCAGAAGTAGGAGACTGTGGTGCAGAAGGGTCCTTGCAGTGTGCAGACTTTTCAGAGTGAGGTGCAGAAGGACTGTTGCAGAGAGCAGATATTGGGGACTGGGTTGTAGAAAAACTGTTGCAGAGAGCAGAGGTTGGAGACTTTGGTGAAGAAGGATCATTGCAGAGAGAAGTGTTTGGAGACCGGTGGGCAGAAGCACTGTTACAGAGAGCAGAGTTTCAAACTGGGTGGCAGAAAGATCTTACAAAGAGCAGAGGTTGCAGACAGAGGTGCAGAAGGATTGTTACAGCAAGCAGAGGTTGGAGACTGTGGTCCAGAAGGACTCTTGCAGAGAGCAGACGTTGGAGACTGGGGTCCAGAAAGATCGCTTCAGAAAGCACAGTTGGAGACTGGGGTGTAGAAGGACCGTTGCAGAGAGCAGATGTTGGAGACTGGGTTGCAGACGGACTGTTGCTGAGAGTAGAGGTTAGAAAGTGGGGTTCAGAAAGACTGTTGCAGAGAGCAGAGTTTGGAGAATGAGGTGCAGTAAAACTGTTACAGAGAGCAGAGGTTTGAGACTGGGGTGCAGAAGGACTGTTACAGAGAGCAGAGGTTGGAGACTGGGGTTCAGCTGGATCTTACAGAGAGCAGATTTTGGAGACTGTGGTGCAAGAGGACTGTTTCAGAGAGCAGAGGTTGGAGACTGGTGTGAAGAAGAATCTTTGCAGACAGAACAGTTTGGAGACTGGGGTGCAGAAGTCCTGTTACAAAGAGCAGAGGTTGGAGATTGTTGTGCAGAAGGACGTTTACCAAGTGCAGAGTTTAAAGACTGGGTTGCAGAAGCATCTTACAGAGAGCAGAGTTTGGAGTCTGAGGTGCAGAAGGTTCGTTGCATATAGCAGAGTTTTCTCACTGAAGTGCAGAATGACTGTTGTAGAGAGCAGATGTTGGAGACTGGGGTGAAGAAGGACTGTTGCAGAGAGCAGACAATGGAGACTGGGGTTAAGAAGGATCGTTTCAGAAAGCAGAGGTTGGAGACTGGTGTGCAAAAGTATTGTTACAGAGAGTAGAGTTTGGAGACTGGGTTTTAGAAGGATGCTACAGAGAGCAGAGGTTGAAGACTGAAGTGGAGAAGGACTGTTACAGAGAGTAGAGTTTGGAGACTGAAGTGCAGAAGGATAGATACAGAGAACAGCGTTTGGAGACTGCGGTTCAGACAGACTGATACAGAAAGCAGAGGTTGGAGACTGGGGTGTAGAAGGATTGTTACAGAGAGTAGAGTTTGGAGACTGGTTTTTAGAAAAATGCTACAGAGAGCAGGGGTTGGAGACAGAAGTGGAGAAGGACTGTTACAGAGAGTAGAGTTTGGAGACTGAGGTACAGAGGGATAGATACCGAGAACAGCATTTGGAGACTGTGGTTCAGACAGACTGATACATAAACCAGAGGTTGGAGACTGGGTTGTAGAAGGACCGTTACAAAGAGCACAGGTTGGAGACTGCGGTACAGAAGGACTGTTACAGAGACCAGGAGTCGGAGACTGGGGAGCAGAAGGACTGTTGCAGAGAGCAGAGTTTAGAGACTGGGGTGGAGAAGGAATTTTACAGAGAGCAGAGTATGGAATCTGGAGTGCACAAGAATCTTACAAAGAGCAGAGGTTGGGGACTGTGGTGCAGAAGGACTGTTAAAGACAGCAGACATTGGAGACTGGGATCAAGAAGGAGTGTTGTAGAGAACAGAGTTTTGAGACTGGGGTGAAGAAGGACTGTTGCAGAGAGCAGAGGTTGGAGAGTGGGGTTCAGAAAGACTGTTGCAGAAAGCAGAGGTTGGAGAATGAGGTGCAGAAAAAACTGTTACAGAGAGCAGAGGTTGGAGACTGGGGTGCAGAAGCACTGTTACAGAGAGCAGAGGTTAAAGACTGGGGTTCAGATGGATCTTACAGAGAGCAGATTTTGAAGACTGTGGTGCAAGATGACTGTTTCAGAGAGCAGAGGTTGGCGATTGGTGTGAAGAAGAATCTTTGCAGTGAGAAGAGTTTGGAGACTGGGGTGCAGAAGGCCTGTTACAGGGAGTAGAGGTTGGATACTGGGTTGCAAAAGTCTTGTTACAGAGAGCAGAGGTTGGAGACTGTTGTGTAGAAGAACGATTACCGAGTGCAGAGTTTAAAGACTGGGTTGCAGAAGCATCTTACAGAGAGCAGAGTTGGGAGTCTGAGGTGCAGAAGGTTTGTTGCATATAGCAGAGTTTTCTGACTGAAGTGCAGAATCACTGTTGCAGAGAGCAGATATTGGAGACTGGGGTGCAGAAAGACTGTTGCAGAGAGCATACATTGGAGACTGGAATTAAGAAGGATCGTTTCAGAGAGCAGAGTTTGGAGACTGGTGTGTAGAAGGATTGTTATAGAGAGTAGAGTTTGGAGACTGAATTTTAGTAGGATGCTACAGAGAGCAGAGGTTGGAGACTGAAGTGGAGAAGGATAGATACAGAGAACAGCGGTTGGAGACTGAGTTTCAGAAGACTGATACAGAAAGCAGAGGATGGAGACTGGGCTGTAGAAGGACCGTTACAAAGAGCACAGGTTGGAGACTGTGGTACAGAAAGACTGTTACAGAGACCAGATGTCGGAGACTGGGGAGCAGAAGGACTGTTGCAGAGGACAGAGTGTGGAGACTGGGGTGGAGAATGAATGTTACAGAGAGCAGAGTATGGAATTTAGAGTTCACAAGAATGTTACAAAGAGCAGAGGTTGGAGACTTTTGTGCAGAAGGACTGTTGAAGAGAGCAGACATTGGAGACTGGGGTCCAGAAGGAGCGTTGCAGAGAGCAGAGTTTGGAGACTGGGGTGCAGAAAGACTGTTGCAGAGAGCAGATGTTTTTGACTGGGGTGCAGAAGGACTGTTACAGAGAGAAGAGGTTGGAGACTAAGGTGCAGAAGAAGGACTGTTACAGAGAGCAGTGTTTGGAGCGTGGGGTGCAGAAGGACTTTTACAGAGAGAAGAGTTTGGAGACTGGGGTTCAGATGGATCTTACAGAGAGCAGAGTTTTGAGACTGGGGTGCAAAAGGACTGTTGCAGAGAGCAGCTTCTCAAGCCTGGGGTGGAGAAGAATCGTTGCATAGAGAAAAGGTTGGAGATTGGGGTGCAAAAGGCCTGTTACAGAGAGCAGTGTTTGGAGACTGGGTGGCAGAAGTCATGTTACAGAGAGCAGAGTTTGGAGACTGTTGTGCAGAAGGACTGTTACAGAGTGCAGAGTTTAAAGACTGGGTTGTAGAAGGATCTTACAAAGAGAAGAGTTGGGAGAATGAGGTGCAGAAGGACTGTTTCAGAGAGCATAAGTAAGAGACTGTGGTGCAGAAGGGTCGTTGCAGTGAGCAGACTTTTCAGAGTGAGGTGCAAAAAGACTGTTGCAGAGAGCAGATATTGGAGACTGGGTTGTAGAATAACTGTTGCAGAAAGCAGAAGTTGGAGACTTTCGTGAAGAAGGATCGTTGCAGAGAGAAGAGGTTGGAGACTGGTGGGCAGAAGCACTGTTAAAGGGAGCAGAGTTTCAAACTGGGTTGCAGAAGGATCTTACAAAGAGCAGAGGTTGCAGACAGGGGTGCAGAAGGATTGTTACAGAGAGAAGAGTTTGGAGACTGTGGTCCAGAAGGACACTTGCAGAGAGCAGACGTTGGAGACTGGGGTCCAGAAAGATCGTTGCACAAAGCAGAGTTGGAGACTGGGGTGTAGAAGGACTGTTGCAGAGAGCAGATGTTGAAGACTGGGGTGAAGACGGACTGTTGCAGAGAGCAGAGGTTGGAGAGTGGGCTTCAGAAATACTGTTGCAGAGAGCAGAGTTTGGAGAATGAGGTGCAGAAAAACTGTTACAGAGAGCAGAGGCTGGAGACTGGGGTGCAGAAGGACTGTTACAGAGAGCAGAGGTTTGAGACTGGGGTTCAGATGGATCTTACAGAGAGCAGATTTTGAAGACTGTGGTGCAAAGGACTGTTTCAGAGAGCAGAGTTTGGAGACTGGCGTACAGTAGGATCATTGTAGAGAGCAGATGTTTGGGACTGGTGTGCAGAAGGATCGTTGTAGAGAGCAGAGGTTGGATACTGGGGTGCAGAAGGCCTGCTACAAAGAGCAGAGTTTGGAGACTGGCGTGCAGAATGCCAATTACAGAGAGGAGAGGTTGGAGACTGGGGTGCAGAAGGACTGTTCTAGAGAGCAGAGTTTAGAGACTGGATTGCTGAAGGATCTTACAGAAAGCAGAGGTTGGAGACTGAGGTGCAGGTGGACTGTTACAGAGAGTAGTGGTTGGAGACTGGGTTCCTGAAGGATCTTACAGAGAGCAGAAGTTGGAGACTGAGGTGCAGAAAGACTGTTAGAGAGAGAAGAGGTTGGAGACTGAGGTGTAGAAAAACAGTTACAGAGAGCAGAGATTGTAGACTGAGGTGCAGAAGGACTGTTACAGTAAGCAGAGGTCGGAAACTGGGGTGTAAAAGAAACGTTACAGAGACCAGGATTTGGAGACTGCTGTATAGAAAAACTGTTACAGAGAGCAGAGGTTGGAGACTGGGGTGCAGAAGAAATGTTACAGAGAGAACAGGTTGGAGACTGAGGTGCAGAAGTATATATACAGAGAACAGAGGTTTGAGACTGGGCTTCAGAAGGACTGATACAGAAAGCAGAGTTTGGACACTGGGTTGCAGAAGGACCGTTACGGAGAGCAGAGGGTGGAGACTGCGTTTAAGAAGGACTGTTACAGAGAGCATATGTTCGAGACTGGGGAGAAGAAGGACTGTTGCAGAGGACAGAGGTTGGAGACTGGGGTGCCGCAGGACACTTGCTGAAAGCAGAGGTTAAAGACTGGGTTGCAGAAGGACCGTTACAGAGAGCAGAGGTTGGAGACTTCGGTACAGAAAGACTGTTACAGAGAGCAGATGTTTGAGACTGGGAAGCAGAAGGACTGTTACAGAGGACAGAGGTTGGAGACTGGGTTGCTGCAGGACCTTCGAAGAAAGCAGAGGTTACAGACTGCGTTGGAGAAGGAATGTTAGAGAGAGCCGATTTTGGAAACTGGCGTGCAGAAAGATCTTACAGAGAGCAGAAGTGTGAGACTGTGGTGCTGAACGATTGTTGCAGAAGGACGTTGGAGACTGGTGCAGAAGGACTGGTGCAGAAGGACTCTTGCAGAAGGACGTTGGAGCCTGGGGTCCAGAAGGATCGTTGCAGAGAGCAGAGTTTGGAGACTGGAGTCAGATGGACTGTTGCTGAGAGCATATGTTTGAGACTGGGGTGCAAAGGACAGTTGCAGAGAGCAGAGGTTGGAGACTGGGGTGCAGAAGGACGGTTACAGAGAGATGAGGTTGGAGACTGGGTTGCAGAAGAACTGTTGCAGAGAGCAGAGTTTGTCGACTGTGGTGCAAAAGGACTGTTGCAGAGAGCAGAGGTTTCAGACTGGTGTGGAGAAGAATCATTGCCGAGAGAAGAATTTGGAGACTTGGGTGAGATGGTCTGTTACAGAGAGCAGTGCTTGGAGACTGGGTTGATGAAGGATCTTACAGAGAGCAGAGGTTGGAGACTGAGGTGCAGGGGGACTGTTACCAAGAGCAGTGGTGGGAGACTTGGGTTCAGAAGGATCATGCAGAGAGCAGAATTTTCAGACTGAGGTGCAGAAGGACTATTACAGAGAGCATAGGTTGAAGACTGAGGTGTAGAAGGACTGTTACAGAGAGCAGAGTTTGGAAATTGGGGTGCAGAAAGACCGTTAAGGAGGGCAGAGTTTGGAGACTGTGATATAGGACTGTTACCGAGAGCAATGGTGGGAGACTGGGGTGCAGAAGGATTCTTACATAGAGCACAGGTTGAGACTGAGGTGCAAAAGGATAGATACAGAGAACACAGGTTGGAGATTTGGGTTCCGAAAGACTGTTACTAAAAGCAGAGTTTGAAGACTGGGGTGTAGAAGGACCGTTACAAAGAGCAGAAGTCGGATACTCCGGTACAGAAGGACTGTTAAAAGAGCAGATCTCAGAGCCTGGGGAGCAGAAGGACTGTTGCATAGGACAGAGGTTGGAGACAGGGATGGAGAAGAAATGTTACAGTGAGCAGAGTCTTCAGACTGAGGTGCAGAAGGACTATTGCAGAGAGCAGATATTGGAGACTGGAATGCAGAATGACTGTTGCAGAGAGCAGACGTTAAAGACTGGCGTCCAGAAAGATCGTTGCAGAGAGCAGAGTTTGGAGACTGGGGTGCAGAAGGACTGTTGCAGAGAGCAGATGTTTGGAGAATGGGGTGCAGAAGCACTGTTTCAGAGAGCAGATTTTAGAGACTGGGGTGCAGAAGGACTGTTACAGTGAGCAGAGTTTGGAAACTGAGGTGCAGAAGGACTGTCACAGAGAGCAGAGTTTGGAGACTGGGGTGCAGAAGGACTGTTACAGAGAGCAGAGGTTGGAGACTAGGGTTCAGATGGATCTTACAGAGAGCAGAGTTTGGAGACTGGGTTGCAAACGGACTGTTTCAGAGAGCAGATGTAGGAGACTTGGGTGAAGAAGAATCATTGCAGAGTGAAGAGTTTTCAGACTGAATTGCAGAATGACTGTTGCAGAGAGCAGATGTTGAAGACTGGGGTGCAGAAGGTCTGTTCCAGAGAGCAGATGTTGGTAACTAGGGTGCAGAAGGACTGTTGTAGAGAGCAGAGGTTGAAGACTGGGGTGCAGAAAGACTGTTGCAGAGAGCAGAGGTTGGAGACTGAGGTTCGGAAGTCCTGTTACAGAGAGCAGAATGTAAAGACTCTGGTGCAGAAGGACTGTTACAGAGAGCAGAGGTTGGACACAGGGGTGCAGAAAAATCTTACAGAGAGCAGAAGCTGGAGACTGAGGTGCAGAAGGACTGTTGCAGAGATCAGAGGTTGAAGACTGGTGTTCAGTAGGATCATTGCAGAGAGCAGAGGTTGGTGACTGGAGTGCAGAAGGATCGTAGCCGAGAGCATTGGTTGTACACTGGGGTGCAAAAGGACTCTTGCAGACAACAGAGGGTGGAGACTGAGGTGTAGAAAGACCGTTGTAGAGAGCAGAGGTTGGAGACTGATGAGCAGAAGCATTGTTACAGAGAGCAGAGTTTGGAGACTGGGGAACATAAAGACTGTTTCAAAGAGCAGAGGTTGGAAACTGGGTGCAGAAGAATCTTACAGAAAGCAGAGGTTGGAGACTGGGGTGCAGTAGAACTGTTGCAGAGTGCAGACGTTGGAGACTGGGGTGTAGAAGGATCGTTGCAGAGAGAATAGTTTGGATACTGTGGTCCTTAAGGCCTGTTACATAGAGCTGAGTTTGTAGACTGGGGTGCATGAGGCCTGTTACAGAGAGCAGAGTTTGGAAACTGGGGAGCAGGTGAACTGTTACAGAGAGCAGAGTTTGGATACTGGGTTGCACAAGGATCTTATATAGAGCTGAGTTTGGAGACTGAGGTGCAGTAGGACTCTTTTAGAGAGCAGAAGTTGGAGACTGGGGTGCAGAAGGATACTTGCAGAGAGCAGAGGTTTCAGACTAAGGTGCAGAAAGACTGTTACAAAGGATAGAGGTTTGAGACTGATGTGAAAAAGAATGTTACAGAGAGTAGAGTTTGGAGACTGAGGTTAAGAAGGATTGTTACAGAGAGCTGAGGTTGGAGACTTTTGTGCAGAAGGACTGTTACAGAGTGCAGAGTTTAAAGACTGTGTTGCAGAAGGATATTAAAAGATCAGAGGTGGGAGACTGAGGTGCAGAAGGACTGTTAAAGAGAGCAGAGGTAGGAGTCTTGGGTGAAGAATGGTCGTTGCAGAGAGAAATGTTTTCAGACTGTGGCGCAGTAAAACTGTTGCAGAGAGCAGAGGTTTCAGACTGAGGTGCAGAAGTAATGTTACAGAGAGAAGACGTTGGAGACTGAGGTGTAGAAAGACTGTTACAGAGAGCAGAGTTTAGAGACTGAAAAGCAGAAAGACTGTTACAGAAATCAGAGGTTGGAAATCTGGGTGAAGAAGGACCGTTACCGAGAGCAGAAGTTGGAGACTGCGGTATAGAATGACTGTTACAGAGAGCAGAGTTTGGAGACTGGGGTGCAGAAGGACTGTTACAGAAAGCACAGGTTTGAGACTGAGGTGCAGAAAGATAGATACAGAGAGCAGAGGTTGGAGACTGGGGTTCAGGAAGACTGATTCAAAAAGCAGCGGTTGGAGACTGGGTTGCAGAAGGACCATTACAGAGACCAGAGTTTGGAGTCTGCGGTATATAAGGACTGTTACAGAGAGCAGAAGTTGGAGACTGGGGAGCAGAAGGATTGTTACAGAGGACAGAGGTTGGAGACTGGGGTGCCGCAGGACCCTCGCAGAAAGCAGAGGTTGGAGACTGCGGTGGAGAAGGAATGTTAGAGAGAGCATATTTTGGAAACTGGAGTTCAGAAAGATCTTACAGAGAGCCGATTTTAGAGACTGTGATGCAGAAGTACTTTGGCAGAGAGCAGACGTTGGAGACTGGGGTCCAAAAGGATCCTTGCAGAGAGCAGAGTTTGGAGACTGGGGTGTAGAAGAACTGTTGCAGAAAGCAGATGTTGAAGACTGGGGTGAAGAAGTACTGTTGCAGAGAGCAGAGGATGTAGAATGGGGTGCAGAAGGACTGTTGCAGAGAGCAGAGTTTCGAGACTGAGGTGCAGAAGACTGTTACAGAGAGCAGAGTTTGGAGACTGGTGTGCAAAAGGACTGTTGCCGAGAGCAGAGTTTGGAGACTGGGCTGCAGAAGAATCGTTATAGAGAGCAGAGGTGGGAGATTGAGGTGCTGAAGGACTTTTACAGAGAGAAGAGGTTGGAGACTGGGGTGCAGAAGGGTCGTGGCTGAAAGCAGGGTTTTGAGACTAATGTGCAGAAGAACTGTTTTAGAAAGAAGATGTTGGATACTGGGGCACAGAAGGACTGTTGCAGAGAACAGATTTTGGTAACTCGGGTGCAGAAGGACTGTTGTAGAGAGCAGAGGTTGTAGACTGGGGTGCAGAAGGACTGTTACAGAGAGTAGAGGTTTGAGAATTGGATGCAGAAGGACTGTTACAGAGAGCAGAGGTTGGATACAGGGGTGCAGAAGGATCTTACAGAGAGCAAAATTTTAGGTGCAGAAGGACAGTTGCAGAGATCAGAGGTTTGAGACTGAGGTGCAGTGCGATCATTGAAGAGAGCAGAGGTTGGAGACTGGGGTGCAGAAGGCCTGCTACAGAGAGAAGAGTTTGAAGACTGGAGTGCAGAAGGCCTGTTACAGAGAGGAAAGTTTGGAGAATGGGGTGCAGAAGGACAGTTATAGAAAGCAGAGTTTGGAGACTTGGTTTCTGAAGGATCTTACAGAGAGCAGAGGTTAGAGACTGAGGTGCAGGTGGACTGTTACAGAGAGCAGTGTTTGGAGACGGTGGTGCAGAAGGATCCTGAAGAGAGCAGAGGTGTCAGACTGAGGTTCAGTAGGACTGTTACAGAGAGAAGAGGTTGGAGACTGATGTGTAGAAGCACTGTTACAGAGAGCAGAGTTTGGAGACTGAATAGCAGAAGGACTGTTACAGAAAGCAGAGGTTGGAAATTGGGGTGCAGAAGGACCGTTACAGAGACCAGACTTTGGAGACTGCGGTATAGAAAAACTGTTACAGAGAGCAGAGTTTAGAGACTGGGGTGCAGAAGGAATGTTACAGAGAGCACAGGTTGGAGACTGAATTGCAGAAGGATAGATACAGAGAGCAGAAGTTTGAGACTGAGGTTCAAAAGGACTGATCCAGAAAGCAGAGTTTGGAGACTCAGGTGCTGAAAGACTGTTACTTAGAGCAGAGGTTGGAGACTGGGGAGCACAAGGACTGTTGCAGAGGACAGAGGTTGGAGACTGGCGTGCCGCAGGACACTTGCAGAAGGCAGAGGTTAAAGACTGGGGTGGAGAAGGAATGTTACAGAGATCAGAGTTTGGAAACTGGAGTGCAGAAAAATCTTACAGAGAGCAGAGTTTGGAGACTGTGGTGCAGAAGGTTTGTTACAGAGAGCAGAGGTTGGAGACTGGGGTCCAGAAGGATCACTGAAGATAGGAGAGTTTGGAGACTGGGGTTAAGAAGGACTGTTGCAGAGAGTAGAGGTTGGACATGAGGTGCAAAAGGACTGTTGCAGAGAGCAGAGGTTGGAGTCTGATGTGCAGAAAAACTCTTACAGAGAGCAGAGTTTGGAGAGTGGGGTGCAGAAGGACTGTCACAGAGAGGAGAGGTTGGAGACTGTGGTGCAGAAGGACTGTTGCAGAGATCAGAGGTTAAAGACTGTCGTGCAGTAGGTTCATTGCAAAGAGCAGAGGTTGAAGACTGGGGTGCAGAAGGATCCTTGAAGAGAGCAGATTTTGAAGACTGGGGTGCAGAAGGCCTGCTACAGGGAGCAGAGTTTGGAGACTGAGGTGCAGAAACACTGTTACAGAAACTAGATGTTGCAAATTGGGGTGCAGAAGAAACGTTAAAGAGACCAGAGTTTGGAGACTGCAGTATAGAAAAACTGTTACACAGCGCAGAGTATGGAAACTGGGGTACAGAAGGACTGTTGCAGAGAGCAGAGGTTGGAGACTGGGGTTTAGATAGATCGTTGCAAAGAGCAGAGTTTGGAGACTAGGGTGCAGAAGGACTGTTGCAGAGAGCAGAGGCTGGAAACTAGGCTGTAGAAGGACTGTTGCAGAGAGCAGATGTTGGAGACTGGAGTGCAGATGGACTGTTGCAGAGAGCAGAGGTTGGAGACTGGAGTGCAGAAGGACTGTTACAGAGAGCAGAGTTTGGAGACTGAGGTGCAGAAAGATCATTGCAGAGAGCAAATCTTGGATACTGAGGTGCAGTAGACTGTTGCAGAGAGCAGAGGTTGTAGACTGTGGTGCAGAAGGAATGTACAGAGTGTAGTGGTAGTAGATTTGGGTTCAAAAGACCTGCTACAGAGAACAGAGTTTGGAGACTGGGGTGCAGAAAGACTGTTACAGAGAGCAGAGTTTGGAGACTGGGGTGCAGAATGATCATTGCAGATCACAGAGTTTTCAGACTGAGGTGCACAAGGACTGTTGCAAAGAGCAGTTTTTTGAGACACGGGTGCAGAAGGACTGTTGCAGAGAGTAGACGTTGGAGACTGGGGTGAAGAAAGATCGTCCTAGAGAGCAGAGGTTTGAGACTAGGGTTCTGAAGGACTGTTACAGAGAACAGAGGTTGGAGACTGGGGTGCAGAAGGCCTGTTACAGAGAGAAGAGTTTCGACAAAGGGTGCAGAAAGACTGTTACAGAGGGAAAAGTTTGGAGACTGGGTTACCCAAAGAACTTACACAGAGCAGAGGTTGGAGACTGAGGTGCAGAACGACTGTTACAGAGAGTAGAGGTTGGAGACTGAGGTGCAGAAGGATTGTTACAGAGAGCAGATGTTGAAGTCTGGGGTGCACAAGGACTGTTGCAGATAGCAGATGTGGGAGACTGGGTTGCAGAAGAACTGTCGGAAAGAGCAGAGGTTGGAGAATGAGGTGCAGAAGGAATGTTTCAGAGAGGAGAGTTTGGAGACTGGGGTGCAGAAGTACTGATACAGAGAGCAGAGGTTGGAGACTGGGGTGCAGAAGGACCGCTAGAGAGAGCAGAGTTTGGAGGCTGCAGTACAGAAGGACAGTTACAGAGAGCATACATTGGAGACTAGGGTACAGAAGGACTGTTGCAGAGAGCAGATGTTTGAGACTGTGGTTTAGAAGGACTGTTGCAGAGAACAGAGGTTAGAGAATGGGGTGTAGAAGGTCTTTTGCAGAGAGCAGACGTTGAAGACTGAGTTGCAGGACTGTTAAAGAGAGAATAGTTTGGAGACTGAGGTTCAGAAAGACTGTTAAAGAGAGCAGATTTTGGAGAGTGGGGTGCAGAAGGATCGTTGCAGACAAAAGAGTTTTGAGACTGGGGTGCAGAAGGACTGTTACAGAGAGTAGAGTTTGGAGACTGAGGTGCAGAAGAATCGTCGTTGAGAGCAGAGTATGGACACTGAGGTTCAAAAGGACTGTTACCAAGAGCCGAGTTTGGAGACTGGGGTGCAGACGAACTGTTACGGAGAGCAGAGTTTTTAGACAAGGTTGCTCAAGGATCTTACAGAGAGCAGAGGTTGTAGACCAAGGTGCAGCAGGACTGTTACAGAGAGCAGAGGTTGGAGACTAGGGTGCAGAAAGATCGTTGCAGAGAACAGAGTTTTCAGACTGAGGTGAAGAAGGACTATTGCAGAGAGCACATGTTGGAGACTGGGGTGCAGAAGGACTGTTGCAGAGAGCAGAGGTTGGAGACTGGGGTGCAGAAGGATTGTTTTTTTTTATTAAAAATATTTTATTTTTATAATTGTATTTATTATTTTATCTTTTTATTTACTTATTTTTTATTGTTGGTCGTTCAAAACCTTACACAGTTCTTAATATATCATATTTCACAGTTTGATTCAAGCGGGTTATTAACTCCCAACTTTACCCCGTATACAGATTGCTGTATCACATCAGTTATCCTTCCATTGATTGACATTTTGCCTTTCTAGTGTCTGATGTATTCTGCTGTCAGTCCTAATTTCTACTATCCCCCCTCCCCTCCCCTCCCCTCCCCTCCCCTTTTCTCTCTCTACCCCTTCTACTGTAAATCATTTCTTCCATTTGTATTATCTTGTTTTACCCCTCCATTACATAGTTCTTGATATATCATATTTCACTTTTTGATTCAAGTGGGTTATGCACTCCCATTTTACCCTGTATACACCTTGCAGAATCACCTCAGTTACACTTCCATTGATTTACATATTGACATCCTAATGTCTGTTGTATTCTGCTGCCTTTCCTATCCTCTACTATCCCCCCTCCCCTCCCCTCCCCTCCCCTCTTCTCTCTCTACCCCCCCCTACTGTAATTCATTCCTCCCCCTTGTATTATTTTTCCCTTTCCCCTCACTTCCTCTTGTATGTAATTTTGTATAACCCTAAGGGTCTCGTTCCATTTCCATGCAATTTCCCTTCTCTCTCCCTTTCCCTCCCACCTCTCAACCCTGTTTAATGATGATCTTCTTCTCGTGCTCTTCTTTCCTAGTCTGTTCTTAATTACTCTCCTTATATCAAAGAAGACATTTGGCATTTGTTTTTTAGGGCTTGGCTAGCTTCGCTTAGCATAATCTGCTCTAATGCCATCCATTTCCCTCCAAATTCTATGATTTTGTCATTTCTTAATGCAGAGTAATACTCCATTGTGTATAAATGCCACATTTTTTTTATCCATTCGTCTATTGAAGGGCATCTAGGTTGGTTCCACAGTCTTGCTATTGTGAATTGTGCTGCTATGAACATCGATGTAGCAGTGTCCCTGTAGCATGCTCTTTTTAGGTCTTTAGGGAATAGACTGAGAAGGGGGATAGCTGGGTCAAATGGTGGTTCCATTCCCAGCTTTCCAAGAAATCTCCATTCTGCTTTCCAAATTGGCTGCACCAATTTGCAGTCCCACCAACAATGTACAAGTGTACCCTTTTCCCCCACATCCTCGCCAGCACTTATTGTTGTTTGACTTCGTAATGGCTGCCAATCTTACTGGAGTTAGATGGTATCTTAGGGTGGTTTTGATTTGCATTTCTCTGACTGCTAGAGATGGTGAGCATTTTTTCATGTACTTGTTGATTGATTGTATGTCCTCCTCTGAGAAGTGTCTGTTCAAGTCCTTGGCCCATTTGTTGATAGGATTATTTGTTATCTTATTGTCTAATTTTCTGAGTTCTTTATATACTCTGGATATTAGGGCTCTATCTGAAGTGTGAGAAGTAAAGATTTGTTCCCATGATGTAGGCTCCCTATTTACCTCTCTTATTGTTTCTTATGCTGAGAAAAAAAACTTTTTAGTTTGAGTAAGTCCCATTTGTTGATTCTAGATGTTAAGTCTTGTGCTATGGGTGTCTTATTGAGGAATTTGGAGCCCGAGCCCACAGCATGTAGGTCGTAGCCAACTTTCTCTTTTATCAGATGCCGTGTCTCTGATTTGATATCAAGCTCCTTGATCCATTTTGAGTTAACTTTTGTGCATGGCGAGAGAAAGGGATTCAGTTTCATTATGTTGCATATAGATTTCCAGCTTTCCCAGCATCATTTGTTGAAGATACTATCCTTACTCCATTGCATGCTTTTAGCCCCTTTATCAAATATAAGAAAGTTGTAGTTTTGTGGGTTGTTTCTGTGTCCTCTATTCTGTACCATTGGTCCATCCGCCTGTTTTGGTACCAGTACCATGCTGTTTTTGTTACTATTGCTCTGTAGTATAGTTTGAAATCTGGAATTGCTATACCATCTGATTCACACTTCCTGCTTAGTATTGTTTTTGCTATTCTGGGATAGAAAGATTGTTATAGAGAAAAGAGGTCGGAGACTGGGGTGTAGAAGGATTGTTACGGAGAGCAGAGTTTGGAGAAGGGGTGCAGAATTATTTTACAGAGAGTAGAGTTTGGAGAATGAGGTACAGAAGGATCATTATAAAGAGTGGAGGTTGGAGATTGCGTTGCAAAGTGACTGCTGCAGAGAGCAGAGGCTGGACATGGGGTGTAGAAGAACTGTTGCGGAGAGCACAGGTTTGAGATTTGTGTGCAGAAGCACTGTTGCCGAGAGTAGAGGTTGGAGACTGCCTTTCAATAGGACTGTTACAAAGGCAGAGTTTGGAGACTTTGGTGCAGAAGGACTGTTCCAGAGGGCTGTTTACAAACTGGTTTGCAGAAGAATCTTACAGAGAGAATATGTTGAAGACTGAGGTGCAGAAGGACTGTTACAGAGAGTAGAGTTTAGAGACTGAGGTTCAGAAGGACCCTTTTAGAGAGCAGTGTTTGGAGATGAGGTGCAGAAGGATTGTTACAGAGAACAGAGGTTGAAACTGGGGTGTAGAAGGACTGTTGCAGATAGCAGAGTTTTGAGACTGGGATGCATAAGGACTGTTGCAGATAGCATAGTTTGGAAAATGGGGTGTAGAAGGACTGTTGCAGAAAGCAGAGGTTTGAGACTTGGGTGCAGAAGGACTGTTACAGAGAGCAGAGTTTGGAGACTGAGGTGCAGAAGGACTGTTAGAGAGAGATGAGGTTGGAGACTGGGGTGCAGAAAGAGCGTTACAGAGAGCAGATTTTGGAGACTGCACTACATGAGAACTGTTACATAGAGCAGAGGTTGGAGACTGGTGTGGAGAAGGACTGTTTCAGAGTACAGACCTTGGAGTCTGGGCTGCAGTAGAACTGTTGCAGAGAGCATAAGTTAGAGACTGGGGTGCAGAAGAACTGTTCGACATAGGTGCAGAAGGAATGCTACAGAGAGAAGAGTTTGGAAACTGTGGTGCAGAAAAAAATGATACAAAAAGGAGAGATTGGAGACTGGGGTGCAGAAGGATAATTGCAGAAAGCAGAGGTTGAGGACTGCGGTACAGAAGGACTGTTACAGAGAGCAGAAGTTGGAGACTGGGGAGCAGAAGGACTGTTACAGAGAGCAGAGGTTGGAGACTGGTGAGCAGAAGGACTGTTACAGAGAGCAGAGGTTTGATTCTGGGGAGCAGAAGGAATGTTACAGAGAGCATATTTGGAAACTGGGGTGCGAAAGGATCTTACTGAGAGCAGAGGTTGGAGGCTGGGGTACAGAAGCACTGTTACAAAGAGCGGATTTTGGAGACTGATGTGCAGAAAGACTGTTACAGAAAGCAAATTTGGGAGACTAGTGTGCACAAGGATCGTTGCAGAGAGCAGAATTTTCACATTGAGCTTCAGGTAGACTGTTGCAGATTGCAGATGTTGAAGACTGGGGTGCAGAAGGACTATTGCAGAGAGCACATGTTGGAGACTGGGGTGCAAAAGGATCATTGCAGAGAGCAGAGGTTGGAGACTGGGTGCAGAAAGATTGTTACAGAGAGCAGAGGTTAGGGACTGGGGTGCAGAAGCACCATTACAGGAAGCAGAGGTTGGAGTTTGCGGGGAAAAGGCCTGTTACAGAGAGCAGAGGTTGAAGACTGGGGTGCGGAACAACTTCTACAGAGAGCAGAGTTTTTAGACAAGGTTGCAAAAGGATCTTACAAAGAGCAGAGGTTGTAGACCGAGGTGAAGCAGGACTGTTACAGAGAGCAGAGGTTGGATACTGTGGTGCAGAAAGACCATTGCAGAGATCAGAGTTTGGTAACTGAGGTGAAGAAGGATTGTTACACAGAACAGAAGTTGGAGCCTGGGGTGCAGAAGGACTGTTGCAGAGAGCAGAGTTTGGAGACTGGGGTTTACAAGCACTGTTGCAGCGAGCAGAGTTTAGAGAATGAGGTGCAGAAAAACTGTTTCAGAGAGCAGAGGTGGGAGACTGGGTTGCAGAAGGGCTGTTACAGAGAGAACATTTTAAAGCCTGGGGTACAGAAGGAATGTTGCAGAAAGCAGAGTTTGGAGACTGGCGTGCAGAAGGACTGTTGCAGAGAGCAGAGTTTGGAGACTGAGATGAAGAAGGACTGTTACACAGAGAATACGTTGGAGATTCGTTTGAAGAATTATGATACAGAAAGCTGAGGTGGAAGCCTGGGGTGCAGAAGGACCGTTAAAGAAAGCAGAGGTTGGAGACTGGCGTTCAGAAGGACTGTTTCAGAGAGCAGAGTTTGGTGTCTGGGTTGCAGAAGGCCTGCTACAGAGAGCAAAGGTTGGAGACTGGGTTGCAGAAGTACTGTTATAGAGTGCAGACTTTTGAGGCTGGGTTGCAGAAGGACTGTTATAGAGAGCAGAGTTTTGAGGCTGGGTTGCAGAAGGATGTTACAGAGAGCAGAGGTTGGTGACTGAGGTGCAGAACGACTGTTACAGAGAGCAGAGGATGGAGACTGTGGTTCAGAAGGACAGTTACAGAGAGCAGAGGTTGGAGACTTTGGTGCAGAAGGACTGTTGCAGAGAGCAGAATTTGGAGACTGAGGTGCAGAAGGACTGTTACAGAGAGCAGAGTTTGGAGACTGGTGTGCAGAAAAACTGTTACAGATAGCAGAGTTTGGAAACTGGGGTGAAGAAGGACTGTTGCAGGGAGCAGATGTTGGATACATGGGTGTAGAAGGACTTTTACAGAGAGTAGAATTTGGAGACTGAGGTGCAGAAGAATGTTGCAGATAGCAGAGGTTGGAGACTGGGGTGCAGAAGGAATGATACAGAAAGCAGAGTTTGGGGACTGAGGTGCATAAGGGCCATTACAGAGAGAAGCGTTTGAAGACTGCAATACGGAAGGACTGTTACAGAGAGTAGAGGTTGGAGACTGGGGTGAATAAGGAGTGTTGCAAAGAACAGAGTTTGGAGACTGAGGTGAAGAAGGACTGTTACAGAGAGCAGAATTTTTAGACAAGGTTGCAGAAGAATCTTACAGAGAGCAGAGATTGTAGACCGAGGTGAAGCAGGAGTGTTACAGAGAGCAAAGGTTGGAGACTGGGTTGGAGAAGTATTGTTATAGAGAACAGATTTTGGAGAATGGGGTGCAGAAGGCCTGTTACGGATAGGAGAGATGGGAGAAGGCATGCAGAAAGACTGTTACAGAATGAAAATTTTGGAGACTGGGTTGCAGAAAAAACTTAAAGAGAGCAGATGTTGGAGAGTGAGGTGCAGATGACTGTTACAGAGAGCAGAGTTTGGAGACTGGGGTGCAGAAGGACTGTTGCAGATACCAGAGGTTGGAGACTGGGTTGTAGAAGGACTGTTGCAGAAACCAGAAGTTGGAATCTGGGGTGCTGAAGTACTGTTGAAGAGAGCAGATGTAGGAGACTGAGCTGCAATAGGACTGTTACAAAGAGCAGAAGTTTTGTGACTGGGGTGAAGAAGGACTTATACAGAGAGCAGAGTTTGGAGACTGGGGTGCAGAAGGCCTGTTACAGAGAGCAGAGGTTGGAGACTGGGTTGCAGAAGGTTGTTACAGAGAGCAGAATTTGGAGACTGGGTTGCAGAAGGATGTTACGTGGAGCAGAGTTTGGAGACTGAGGTGCAGAAGGACTGTTACGAAAAGCAGATTTAGAAGACTGGGATGCAGAAGGATCGTTGGAGACCGCAGAGTTTCCAGACTGAGGTGCAGAAGGACTGTTGCAGAGTTTAGATGTTGGAGACTTGGGTGCAGAAGGACTGTTGCAGAGAGTAGATGTTGGAGACTGGGATACAGAAGGATCCTTGCAGATAGCAGAGTTTGACACTGGGGTGCAGAAGGACTGTTACACAGAGCAGAGGTTGAAGACTGAGGTGAAGAAGGACAGTTACAGAGAGCAGATGTGGGAGACAGGGGTGCAGGACTGATACAGAGTAGAAGTTGAAGACTGAGGTACAGAAGGACTGTTACACAGAGCAGACGTTGGAGACTCGGGTGCAAAAGGATTATTGCAGAGAGCAGAGTTTTCAGACTGAGGTACAGAAGAACTCTTGCAGAGAGCAGATGTTCGAGATTGGGGTGCACAAGGACTGTTGCAGCGAGCAGGGGTTGGAGAATAAGGTGCAGAGTGATTGTTGCAGAGAGCAGAGGTTGGACACTGGAGTGCCGAAAGACTGATACAGAGAGCAGAGGTTGGAGACTGGGGTGCAGAAGTTCTTTTACAGAAAGCAGAGTTTGGAGAGTGAGGTGGCAAAAAACTGTTACAGAAAGCAGAGTTTGGAAACTGGGTTGCAGAACGATCTTACATAGAGCGGATGTTGGAGACTGAGGTGTAGAAGCACTGTTACAGAGATTAGAGGTTGGAGACTCAGGTGCAGAAAGACCGTTGCAGAAAGCAGAGGTTGGAGACTGAGGAGCAGAAGGATTGTTACAGAGAGCAGAGGTTGTAGACTGGGGTCTAGAAAGACTGTAGCAGAGAGCACAGGTTGGAGACTAAGGTGCAGAGGGACAGTTACAAAAAGCACAGGTTGGAGACTGGGGTGCAGAAGGACTGATACATAAAGCAGAGGTTGGAGACTCGAGTGTATAAGTACCTTTACAGAGAGCAGAGGTTGGAGAATGCAGTACAGAAGGACTGTTATAGAGAGCACATGTTTAAGACTGTGGTGGAGAACAACTGTTGCAGAGAGCAAATGTTGGAGATTGGGGTGCAAAGGGACTGCTGCAGAGAGCAGAGGATGGAGACTGGGGTGCAGAAGGACTGTTGCAGAGAGCAGAGGTTGCAGACTGAGTTGCAAAAGGACTGTTACAGAGGGCATAGTTTTGAGACAGTTGTGCAAAACGACTGATACAGAAAGCAGAGGTTGGATACTGGGGTGCATAAGGACCCTTACAGAGAACAGCGGTTTGAGACTGCAGTACAGAAGCACTGTTACAGAGAGAAGAGATTGGAGACTGGGTGCAAAAGAACTGATGTAGAGACCAGAGGTTGGAGACTGGGGTGCTGAAGAATTGTTGGGGCGAGTAGAGTATGGGGACTGGGGTGTAGAAGGACTGTTGCAGAGAGCAGAGTTTGGAGACTGCGGTGTAGAAAAACTTTTTAAGAGGGCAGACGTTGGAGACTGGGGAGCAGAAGGAACGTTGGTGGAAGCAGAGTATAAAGACTGGGGTCTAGAAGTACTGTTGCAGAGAGCAGAGGTTGGAGACTTGGGTGCAGAAGGACTGTTGCATAGAGCAGAGGTTGGAGACTGAGGTACAGAAGGACTGTAAAAGAGAGCAGAGGTTGGAGACTGGGGTGCAGAAGGATTATTGCAGAGAGCAGAGTTTTAAGACTGAGGTACTTAAGTACTGTTGCAGAGAGAAGATGTTGGAGATTGGGGTTCAGAAGAACTGTTGCAGCGAGCAGTTTTGAGACTAGGGTGCAGAAAAATCGTTGCAGAGAGCAGAGGTTGGAGACTGGCGTGCAGAAGAACAGTTGCAGAAAGCAGAGTTTGGAGACTGATTTAAAGAAAGACTGTAAAGAGAGCAGAGGTTGGTTACTGGGGTGCAGAAGAACTGATACAGAAAGCAGAGGTTGGAGACTGGGGTGCAGAAGGACTGTTGCAGAGAGCAGAGTTGGAGACTGGGGTGGAGAAGGACTGTTGCACAGAGCAGATTTTGGAGACTTGGGTGCAGAAGGATCGGTGGTGCGAGCAGATTATGGAGACTGGGGTGTAGAAGGACTGTTGCAGAGAACAGAGTTTGGAGTCTGAGGTGCAGAAGGACTGTTACAGAGAGCAGAAGTTGGAGACTGGTGTGCAGAATGACTGATACATTATGCAGATTTTGGAGACTTGGGTGCAGAAAGACTGTTACAGACAGCAGAGGTTGGAAACTGCAGTACAGAAAAACTGTTACAGAGAGCAGAGGTTGAAGACTGGGGTTAAGAAAAATTGTTGCAGAAAGCAGAGGTTGCAGAGTGAGGTGAAGAAGGACTGTTATAGAGAGCAAATTTTGGAGACTGTGGTGCAAAAGGACTGATACAGAAAGCAGAGTTTGGAGACTGGGATGTAGAAGGACTGTTGCAGATAGCAGGGTTTGGAGACTGTGTTGGAGAAGGACTGTTGCAGACAGCAGATGTTGGAGACTGGGGTGCAGAAGGAATGTTGCTGAGAACAGAGGTTGCAGAGTCAGTTGCAGACGGACTGTTACAGAGAGCAGAGTTTTGAGACTGTGGTGCAGAAGCATTGATATAGAAAGCAGAGTTTGGAAACTGGGGTGAAGAAGGACCCTTACAGATAACAGTGTTTGAAGACTGTGGTACAGAAGAACTGTTTTTGAGAATAAATTTGGAGACTGGGGTGCAGAGGGACCGTTGCAGAGAGCAGAGGTTGGAGACTGGGGTGCAGAAGGAATGTTACAGAGAGCAGAATTTGGAAACTGTGTACAGAAGGCTCTTCCATAGAGCAGAGGTTGGAGACTTGGTTGTAGAGAAACTGTTGTAGAGCAGACATTGGAGACTGAGGTGCAGAAGGATTGTTGCAGAGAGCAGATTATGGAGACTGGGGTATAGAAGAACTGTTCCAGAGAGCAGAGTTTGGAGACTGGGCTGTAGAAGGACTGTTGCAGAAAGCAGTTGTTGAATACTGAGGTGCAGAAGGACTGTTTCAGAGAGCAGAGTTTGGAAACAGGGGTGCAGAAGGACTGATACAGAGAGCAGAGATTAAAGACTGAGGTGCAGAAGGAATGTTACAGATAGCAGAGGTTGGAGACTGGGGTGCAGAAGGACTGATACCGAAAGCAGAGGTCAGATACTGGGGTCCAGAAGGACCGTTACAGAGAGCAGAGGTTGGAGACTGCAGTACAGAAGGACTCTTACAGAGCGCAGATGGTGCAGACTGTGGTGCAGATGGACTGTTGCAGAGAATAGAATTTGGAGACTGGGGTGCATAAGGACCGTTTCTGAGAGCAGAGGATAAAGACTAATGTGCAGAAGGATTGTTACAGAGAGCATAGGTTGGAGACTGGGGTGCAGAAGGACTGTTACAGAGAGTAGAGTTTGGAGACTTGGGTGCAGAAGTATCTTTCAAAGAGCTGTGGTTGGGGACTGGGATAGAGAAGGACTGTTGCGGAGAGCAGAGGTTGATGACTGTGGTGCAGAAGGCCTCTTACAGAGAGCAGAGTTTGGTACTGGGGAGCATTAGAACTGTTACAGAGAGAAGAGTTTGGAGACTGGGTTGCAGATGATTCTTTCAGAGAGAAGAGTTTCGAGACTTCGGTGCAGAAGGACTGTTATAGAGAGCAGAGGTTTGAGAGTGGGGTGCAGAAAGACTGTTTAAAAGAGCAGAGCTTTGAGACTGGGTATAGATGGACTGTTGACGAGAGCAGATGTTGGAGATTGGGGTGCAAAAAGACTGTTTCAGAGAGCAGAGTTTTGAGACTGAGGTGTAGAAGGACTGTTACAGAGTGCAGATGTTTGAGACTGGGGTGCAAAAGGATCGTTGTAGAGAGCAGAAGTTGGAGACTGAGGTGCAAAAAGTTCATTGCAGAGAGCAGAGTTCAGAGACTGGTGTGCAGAAGCATCGTTACAGAGAGCAGAGGTTTGAGACTGGGGTGCAGAAGGACTTTTACAGAAAGCACAGGTAGGAGACTCGGGTTCAAAAGGAATGTTGCAGAGAGCAGAGGTTGAAGACGGGGGTGCAGGAGGACTCTTGCAGAAAGCAGAGGTTGAAAACTGAGGTGCAGAAAGACTGTTAAAGAGAGCAGAGATTGGAGACTGGAGTGCAGGAGGACTGATAGAGAAAGTAGATGTCGTAGACTGGGGTGCAGAAGGACGGATAAGACAACAGAAGTTGGAGACTGGGGTGCAGAACGACTCTTGCAGAGAACAGAGGTTGGAGACTAGGGTGCAGAAGCACCTTTGCAGAGAGCAGAGATTGGAGACTGAGGTGCAGAATTATTGTTACAGAGAGCAGAGTTTGGAGACTGCGGTACAGAAGAACTGTTACAGAGAGTAGAGTTTGGAGACTCGGGTGCAGAAGGACCATTACAGAGAGCAGAGATTTGAGACTGGGGTACAAAAGGACTTTTACAGAGAGCAGATATTGGAGACTGGGGAGCGGAAGGACTGTTGCAAGAACAGAGGTTTAAGACAGGGTTGCAGAAGGAACATTGCAGAGAGCAGAGATTGTAGACTGAGGTGCAGAAAGATTGTAACAGAGAGCAGAGTTTGGAGACTGTGGTGCACAAGAACTGTTACAGAGAGTAGAGTTTGGAGACTGGGGTACAGAAGCATATTACAGCGAGCAGAGATTGGAGACTGGGGTTAAGAAGGACTGATGCAGGAGCAGAATTTGGAGACTAGGTTGCAGAAGGATTGTTACAGAGAGCAGAGGTTGGATACTGGGGTTCAGAAGGACTTGTGCATAGAGCAGAAGTTGGAGGTTTTGGTGCAGAAGGAACTTTTGCAGAGAGCAGAGTTTTGAGACTGAGGTGCAGAAATACTGTTATAGAGAGCAGAAGATATAGACAGGGGGGCAGAAGAAATGATTCAAAAAGCAGATGTTGAAGACTGGGGTACAGGAGGACCATTACAGAGAGCAGAGGTTGGAGTCTCCAATACAGAAGGAATCTTACAAAGAGCAGAGGTTGGAGACTGGGGTGCCGAAGGACTGTTGCAGAGAGTAGATGATGGAGACTGGGGTCCAGAATGACCGTAGCAGAGAGCAGACGTTAGAGACTAAGGTGCAGAAGGACAGTTACACAGAGAAAAGTTTGGAGACTGGGGTGCAGAAGGACTGAAATGTAAGCAGAATTTGAAGATTCGGGTTCAGAAGTATCCTTAAAGAGAGCAGAGTTTCGAGAATGCAGTACAGAAGGACTCTTACAGAGAGCAGAGTTTAGAGACTGGTGTGGAGAATGACTGTTGCAGATAGCAGATGTTGGAGACTGGGGTGCAGAAGGAATGTTGTAGAGAGCAGACTTTGGAGACAGGTGTGCAGAAGGATCATTTGGGCGAGCAGAGTATAGAGACTAGGGTGTAGAAGGACTGTTGCAGAGAGCAGAGGTTGGAGACTGGGGTGTCGAAGGACTGTTTCAGAGAGCAGATGTTGGAGACTGGGGTGCACAAGGACTGTTGGATAGAGCAGAGGTTGGAGAATGCAGTATAGAAGAACTGTAACAGCGAGCAGAGATTGGAGACTGGGGTGGAGAATGACTGTTTAAGAGAGCAGATGTTGGACACTGGGGTGCAAAAGGACTGCTGCAGAGAGCAGAAGATAGAGACTGGGGTGAAAAAGGACTGGTGCAGAGACCAGAGGTTGCAGACTGATTTGCAGAAGGACTGATGTAGGGAACAGATGTTGGAGCCTGGGGTGCAGAAGGATCATTTAGGCGAGCAGAGTATGGAGACTAGGATGTAGAATAACTTTTGCAGAGAGCAGATGTTGGAGACTTGGGTGCAGAAGGACTGTTGCATAGAGCAGTGATTGGAGACTGAGGTACAGAAGGACTGTTACAGAGAGCAGAGGTTGGAGACTGGGGTACAGATGGATTATTGCAGAGAGCAGAGTTTTCCGACTGAGGTACAGAAGAACTGTTGCAGGAAGCCGATGTTGGAGACTGGAGTTCACAAGGACTGTTGCAGCTAGAAGAGGTTTGAGCCTGGTGTTCAGAAGGATCATTGCAGAGAGCAGAGTTTTGAGACTGAGGTGCAGAAGGATCTTTGTAGAGAGCAGAGGTTCGAGACTGGGTGCAGAAGGATCGTTACAGAGAGCAGAGTTTGGAGACTGGGGTGGAGAAAAACTTTTACAGAGAGCACAGGTTGGAGACTTGGGTGCAGAAGGAATGTTGCGGAGAGCAGAGGTTGGAGATTTGTTTACAGAAAGACTGTTGCAGAAAGCAGAGGTTGGAGACTGAGGTTCAGAAGGACTGTTGCAGAGAGCAGAGTTTAAAGACTCGGGTGCAAAAGGACTGTTGGCGCGATCAGAGTATGGAGACTTGGGTGTAGAAGGCCTGTTGCAGAGAGCAGTGATTGGAGACTGAGTTACAGAAGGACTGTTACAGAGAACAGAGTTTTGAGACTGGGGTGCAGATGGATTATTGCAGAGAGCAGGTTTAGAACGACTGTTGCTGAAAGCAGAGGTTGGAGACTGAGGTGCACAAGGACTGTTACAGAGAGCAGAGGTTGGAAACTGGGGTGCAGAATGACTGACCAAGAAAGCAGATGTTTGAGACTGGGGGGCAGAAGGACCGTCGCAGAGAGCAGAAGCTGGAGACTCTGGTATAGAAGGACTGTTACAGAGAGCAGAGGTTGGAGACTGGGGTCCAGAAAGACTGTTGCAGAGAGCAGAATTTGGAGATAGGTTCCAGAAGGACTGTTACAGCGAGCAGGGGTTGGAGACTGGTGTGCAGAAGGACTGTTTTAGAGAGAAGAGGTAGGAGACTTGGGTGCAGAAGGATCATTGCAGAGAGTAGAGCTTGGAGACTGGGGTGCAGAAGGACTGTTACAGAGAGTGAGTTTGCAGACTGGGTTTCAGAATGGTCTTACAGAGAGCAGAGGTAGGAGACAGAGGTACATAAAGACAGTTACAGTGAGCAGAGGTTGGAGACATGGGTACAGAGGAATTGTTGCAGAGAGAAAATTTGTCAGACTGAGGTACAGAAGAACTGTTGCAGAGAGCAGATGTTGGAGACTGGGTTGCACAAGGACGGTTGCAGCTAGCAGATGTTGGAGACTGGGTGCAGAAGGATTGTTGCCGAGAGCAGAGGCTGGAGACTGGGGTGCAGATGGACTGATACAGAGAGCAGAGGATGGAGACTAGGGTGCAGATGACCTGTTACAGAGCAGAGATTTGAGACTGGGGTGCAGAAGCACTGTTACAGAGAGTAGAGGTTGAAGACTGAGGTGAGAAGGACCCTTGCAAAGAGCAGAGGTTGGAGACTGAGGTGCAGAAGTATAGTTACAGAGAGAAGAGGTTGGAGACTGGGGTGCAGAAAAACTTTTGCTGAGAGTACAGGGTGGAGACTGGGCTGTAGAAAGACTGTTGCAGAGAGTAGAGGTTTGAGATCGGGATCCAGAAGGACTGTTACAGAGAGCAGAGTTTGGAGACTGGGGTGGAGAAGGACTGTTGCAAAGAGAAGATGCTGGAGTCTGGGGTGCAAAAGGAAAGCTGCAGAGAGCAGAGGATGGAGACTGGGGTGGACAAGTATCCTTGGGGAGAGCAGAGTATGGAGAATGGGGTGTAGAAGGACTGTTACAGAGAGCAGATTTTAGAGACTAGGGTTTAGAAGGACTTTTTCAGAGAGCAGACGTTGCAGACTTGGGTGAAGAAGAACTGTTGCATAGAGCAGAGGATGGAGACTGAGATGCAGAAGACGGTTACAGAAAGCAGAGTTTGAAGACTGGGGTGCAGAAGGATAGTTACAGAGATCAGAGTTTGAAGACTGGGTTGCAAAAATATCTTACAGAGAGCAGAGGTTGAAGAATGAGGTACAGAAGGACTGTTAGAGAGAGCAGAGTTTGGAGACTGAGGTTCAGAAGTATCGTTGAAGAGAGCAGTGTTTGGAGACTGGGGTGCAGAAGGACTTTTACAGAGAGCACAGGTTAAAGACTGAGGTGCAGAAAAACTGTTGCAGAGAGCAAAGTTAGGAGACTGGGGTGCAGAAGACGTGTTGCAGAGAGCATAAGTTTGAGACTGAGGTGCAGAAGGACCCTTACAGAGAGCAGAAGTTGGAGACTGGTGTACAGAGGAGTGTTACAGAGAGCAGAGGTTGGAGACAGTTGTGTAGAAGTATCTTAATGGGAGCATAGGTTGGAGACTGGGGTGCAAAAGGACTGTTGCTGAGAGAAGAGGTTGGAGACTGGGATGGAGAAGGATCATTGAAGAGAGAAGAGTTTGGAGACTGGTTGCAAAAGACCTGTTACCTACAGCAGAGGTTAGAGACTGGGGTGAAGAAGGCCTGTTACTGAGAGCAGTTCTTGGAGACTGGGGTGCAGAAGGACAATTACAGAGATCAGAGTTTGGAGACTGGGTTGCAAAAGAATCTTACAGAGAGGAGAGTTTGGAGAATTAGGTACAGAATGACTGTTAGAGAGAGCAGAGTTTGGAGACTGAGGTGCAGAAGGATAGTTGGAGAGAGCAGTGTTTGGAGACTGCAGTGCCGAAGGAGTGATACAGAACGCAGAGGTTTAAGACTGAAGTGCAGATGGACCCTTACAGAGAACAGAGGTTGGAGACTGAAAGACTCTTACAGAGAGCAGACTTTGGAGACTGGGGTGCAGAATGAATGTTGTAGAGAATAGAAGTTGGAGACTGGTTTACAAAAGGACCATTGCAGATAGTAGAGGTTGGAGACTGGGTTTCAGAAGGATCTTACAGAGAGCAGAGTTTTGACACTGAGGTTCAGAACTGTGGCAGAGAGAAGAGTTTGGAGATTGGGGCACTGAAGAACTGTAGCAGAGAGCAGAGGTTGGAGTCTGAGGTGCAGAAAGTCTGTTACAGAGAGCACAGGTTAGAGACTGGAATGCAGAAGGACTGATACAGAAAGCAGAGTTTGGAGACCTGGGGTGCAGAAGGACCCTTACCGAGAGCAGAGGTTGGAGATTGCAGTACAGAAGGACTGTTAAAGAGAGCAGTGTTTTGAGACTGGGGTGGAGAAGGACTTTTGCAGAGAGCAGAGAATTAAGACTTGGGTGCAGAAGGACTCTTGCAGAGAGCAGAGTTTGAAGACTGGTTGCAGAATGACTGTTTCAGAGAGCAGAGGTATCAGAGTGAGGTGCAGAATGACGGTTACAGAGAGCAGAGTTTGGAGACTGTGGTCTAGAAGGACTGATATAGAAAGTAGAGGTGGGAGACTGGGTTGCAAAAGGACCCTTACAGAGAACAGAGGTTGGAGACTGCAGTACAGAAGGACTGTTGTATAGAACAAGGTTGGAGACTGGGGTGCAGAAGGAATGTTACAGAGAGCACAGGTTGGAGACTGAGTTGTAGAAGGAGTGTTACAGAGAGCAGAGTTTTGAGACTGAGGTGCAGAAGGACTGTTCCAGAAAGCAGAGGTTGGAAATTGGGGTGTAGAAGGACGTTTACAGAGAGCAGAGGATTGAGACTGCAGTACAGGAGGACTGTTACACAGAGCAGATCTCGGAGACTGAGGAGCAGAAGGACTGTTGCAGAGGACAGAAGTTGGAGAGTGGGGTGGAGACGGAATGTTACAGAGGGCAGAGTTTAGAAACTGGAGTGCAGAAGGATCTTACAGAGAGCAGAGGATGGAGACTGTGGTGCAGAAGAACTGTTGCACATAGGAGAACTTGGAGACTGGGGTCCAGAAAGATCGTTGCAGAGAGCAGATTTTAGAGACTGAGGTGCAGATGGACTGTTTCAAAGAGTAGAGTTTTGAGACTGGGGTGCATAAGGACTGTTACAGAAAGCAGAGGTTAGAGAATGGGGTTCAGTTGGATCATACAGAAAGCAGAGTTTGAAGACTGGGGTGCAAAAGGACTGTTGAAGAGAGCAGATGTTGGAGACTGGGGTGGAGAAGAATCGTTGCAGAGAGAAGAGTTTGGAGACTGGGGTGTAAAAGGCCTGTTACAAAGAGCAGAGGTTGGAGACTGCGTTGCAGAAGTCCTGTTACAGAGAGAAAAGGTTGGTGACTGTTGTGCAGATGGACTGTTACAGAGTGCAGAGTTTAAAGTCTGAGTTGCAGAAGGATCAAACAGAGGGCAGAGTTGGGAGACTTAGGTGCAGAAGGACTGTAACAGAGAGCAGAGGTAGGAGACTGGGGTGCAGAAGGGTCGTGCAGAGAGCAAAGTTTCAGACTGAGGTGCAGAATGACTGTTGCAGAGAGCAGATGTTGGAGAATGGAGTGCAGAAGGACTGTTGCAGAAAGCAGATGTTGGTAACTAGGGTCCAGAATGACTGTTATAGAAAGCAGAGGTTGGAGACTGGGGTGCAGATGGACTGTTGCAGAGAGCAGAGGTTAGACACTGAGGTGCAGAAGTCCTGTTACAGAGAGCAGAGTTTGGAGACTCGGGTTCAGAAGGAAAGTTTAAGAGAGCAGAGGTTAAATACAGGGGTGCAGAAGGATCTTACAGAGAGCAGAATTTGGAGACTGAGTTGCAGAAGGACTGATGCAGAGATCAGAGGTTGGAGACTGAGGTTCAGAAGGACTTTTACAGAAAGCAGAGGTTGGAAACTGGGGTACAGAAGGACCGATACAGAAAGCAGCAATTGGAGTCTGGGTTGCAGAAAGACCGTTACAGAGAGCAGAGTTTGGATACTGCAGTACAGGAGGACTGTTACAGAGAGCAGTTGTTGAAGACTGGGGTGCAGAAGTACTGTAGCAGAATGCAGATGTTGGTAACTAGGGTGCAGAAGGACTGTTGCAGAGAGCAGAGTTTGGAGACTGGGCTGCAGAATGACTCTTGCGGAGAGCAGAGGTTGGAGACTGGGGTTCAGAAGGACTGATAAAGAGAGCATAGGCTGGAGACAGGGTTGCAGAAGGATCTTACAGAGAGAAGAATTTGGAGACTGAGGTGCAGAAGGACTGTTGCAGAGATAAGAGGTAGGAGACTGGGGTGCAGTAGGATCATTGCAGAGAGCAGAGGTTGGATTCTGGGGTGCAGAAGGATCGTTCAGAGAGCAGAGGATGGAGAGTAGGGTGAAGAAGGCCTGCTATAGAGAGCAGAGTTTTGAGACTGGAGTGTACAAGGCCTGTTACAGAGAGAAGAGGTTGGAGACTGGGGTGCAGAAAAACTGTTACAGAGAGCAGAGTTTGGAGACTGGTTTGCTGAAGGAACTTACAGAGAGCAGATAATGGAGACTGAGGTGCAGGTGGACTGTTACAGAGAACATTCGTTGGAGACTGGGGTGCAGAAGAATCGTAGAGAGAAGAGGTTTAAGACTGAAGTGCAAAAGTACTGTTACAGAGAGCAGTGGTTGAAGACTGAGGTGTAGCAGGACTCTTACAGAGAGCAGAGTTTAGAGACTGACATGCAGAAAGACTGTTACAGAAAGCAGAGTTTGGAAATTGGGGTGCAGAAGGACCGTTACAGAGAGCAGAGGTCGGAGACTGCGGTATAAAAGGAGTGTTACACAGAGCAGAGGTTGGAGACTGGGGTGCAGAAGGACTGTTACAGAAAGCACAGATTGAAGACTGAGGTGTAGAAGGATAGATACAAAGAGCCGAGGTTTGAGACTGGGGTTCAGAAGGACTGATTCAAAAAGCAGAGGTTGGAGACTGGGTTGCAGAAGGACCATTACAGAGAGCGGAGGTTGGAAACTGCGGTACATAAGTTCTGTGACAGAGAGCAGATCTCGGAGACTGGGGAGCAGAAGGACTGTTGCAGAGGACAGAGGTTTGAGACTGGGGTAAAAAGAAATTATACAGAGAGCAGAGTTTGAAAACTGGAGTGCAGAAAGATCTTACAGAGAGCAGAGGTTGGAGACTGTATTGCAGAAGGACTGTTGTAGAGAGCAGACGTTGCAGACTGGGGTCCCGAAGGTTTGTTGCAGAGAGCAGAGTTTGGATACTGGGGTGAAGAAGGACTGTTGTAGAGAGCAGATGTTGGAGACTGGGGTGGAGAAGGACTGTTGCAGAGAGCAGATATTAGAGACTGGGGTGCAGAAGGATTGTTACAGAGAGCAGGGGTTGGAGACTTAGGTGTGGAAGGACTGTTACATAGAGTAGCGTTTGGAGACTGGGGTGCAGAAAGACAGTTGCAGAGAGTAGATGTTGGAGACTTAGGTGGAGTAGAATCGTTGCAGAAAGAAGAGGTTGGAGACTGTGGTGCAGAAGGCCTAACACAGAGAGCAGAGGTTGGAGACTGAGGTTCAGAAGGACTGTTTCAGAGATGAGAGGTTGGAGACTGGGTTTTAGTAGGATCATTGCAGAGAGCAGAGGTTGGAGAAAGGCGTGCAGAATGATCCTTGCATAGAGCAAAGTTTGTAGTCTTTCATGCAGTAGTCCTGTTATAGAGAGCAGAGTTTGCAGACTGGGGTGCAAAAGGACTGTTATAGAGAGCAGTTTTTGAAGACTGGGTTGTTGAAGGATCTTACAGAGAGCAGAGGTTGGAGACTGAGCCGCAGGTTGACTGTTACAAAGAGCAGTGGTTGGAGACTGGGGTGCAGAAGAATCGTGGAGAGCAGAGGTTTCAGACTGAGGTACAGGTGGACATTTACAGAGAACAGTGATTGGAGACTGGGGTGTAGAAGGACTGTTACAGAGAGCAGAGTTTGGAGACTCAGGTGCAGAAAAACTATTACAGGAAGCAGAGTTTTGAAATTAAGGTGCAGAAGGACCATTACAGAGAGCAGAGTTTGGAGACTGCGGTATAGGACTGTTACCTAGAGTAGATGTTGGAGACTGGAGTGCAGAAGGACTCTTACATAGAGCATAGGTTGGAGACTGAGGTGCAAAGGATAGATACAGAGAACAGATTTTGGAGACTGGGGTTCAGGCAGACTGATACAGAAAGCAGAGTTTAGAGACTGGGGTGTAGAAGGACCTTTACAAAGAGCAGAGGTTAAAGACTGCAAAACAGAACGACTGTTACAGAGAACAGATCTCGGAGACTGGGGAGCAGAAGGACTGTTGCAGAGAGCAGAGGTTGGAGACTGGGTTGGAGAATGAATGTTATAGAGAGCAGAGTTTGGAAACTGGAGTGCAGAAGGATCTTATAGAAAGCAGAGCTTGGAGACTGTGGAGCAGAAGGACTGTTGCTGAGAGCAGAGGTTGGAGACTGGGGTCCAGAATGATCCTTGCAGATAGTGGAGATTGGAGACTGGGGTGCAGAAGAGGTGTTGCAGAGAGCAGATGTTGAAGACTGTGGTGCAGAAGGAATGTTGCTGAGAGTAGATTTTAGAGACTGGGGTGCAGAAGGACTGTTACAGTGAGCAGAGGTTGGAGACTGAGGTGCAGAAGAACTTTTACAGAGAGCAGAGTTTGGAGAATTGGGTGTAGAAAGACTGTTACAGAGAGCATAGTTTGGAGACTGGGATTCAGATGGATCTTACATAGAGCAGAGTTTGGAGACTGGGGTTCAAAACGACTGTTGCAGACAGCAGGTGTTGGAGACTGGGGTTGAGAAGAATCATTGCAGAGAGAAGAGGTTTTCGACTGGGGTGAATAAATCCTGTTACAGAGAGCAGAGGTTTGAGACTGGGTTTCGAAAGTCCTGTTACAGAGAGCAGAATTTTGAGACTGTTGTGCAGAAGGACAGGTATATACTGCAGGGTTTAAAGCCTGGGTTGCAGAAGGATCTTTCAGAGAGCAAAGTTGGGAGACTGAGGTACAGAAGGACTGTTGCAGAGAGCAGATGTTGGTAACTAGTGTGCATAAGGACTGTTGTAGAGAGCAGAATTTTTAGACTATGGTGGAAAAGGACTGTTGCAGAGAGCAGAGGTTTGAGACTGAGGTGCGGAAGTCCTGTTACAGAGAACAGAGTTTGGAGACTCGGGTGCAGAAGGACTGTTACAGAGAGCAGAGGTTGGATACAGGGGTGCAGAAGCATCTTACAGAGAGCAGAATTTGGAGACTGAGGTTCAGATGGACTGTTGCAGAGATCAGATGTTGGAGACTTGGGTGCAGAAGAATCGTTGCAGAGAGCACATTATGGAGACTTGGGTGCAGAAGGCCTGCTAAAGAGTGAAGAGTTGGGAGACTGGCGTCCAGAAGGCCTGTTACAGAGAGGAGAGGTTGGAGACTGGGGTGCAGAAGGACTGTTATAGAGAGCAGAGTTTTGAGACTGGGTTGCTGAAGGATCTTACAGAGAGAAGAGGTTGGACACTGAGGTGCAGGTGGACTGTTACAGTGAGCAGTGGTTGTAGACTGAGGTGCAGAAGGACTATGCAGAGAGGAAAGTTGTAAGACTGAGGTGGCGAACGACTGCTACAGAGAGCAGAGGTTGGAGACTGAGGTGTAGAAGTACTGTTAGAAAGAGCAGAGTTTGGAGACTGAGGTGCAGAAAGACTGTTACAGAAAGCAGAGGTTGGAAATTGGGGTGCAGAAGGACCGTAACAAAGACCAGATTTTGGAGACTGCAGTATAGAAAAACTGTTACAGAGAGCAGAGGTTGGAGACTGGGGTGTAGAAGGAATGTTACAGAGAGCACAGATTGGAGACTTATGTGCAGAAGGAACGATACAGAGTGCAAAGTTTTGAAACTTGTGTTCAGAAAGACTGATACAGAAAGCAAAGTTTGAGACTGGGTTGCCAAAGGACTGTTACAGCGAGCAGATTTTGGAGACTGGGAAGCAGAAGGACTGTTGCAGAAGACAGAGGTTGGAGACTTGGGTGCTGCAGGACACTTGCAGAAAGCAGAGGTTAAAGACTGGTTTGGAGAAGGAATGTTAGAAAGAGCAGAATTTGAAAACTGGAGTGCAGAAGGTTCTCACAAAAAGCAGAGGTTGGAGACTGTAGTGCAGAAGGCCTCTTCTAGACAGCAGAGGTTGGAGACTGGGGTCCAAAAGGATCGTTGTAGAGAGCAGAGTTTGAGGACTGGGGTCAAGAAGTATGGTTACAGGGAGAATGGGTTGAAGACTGGGGTGCAGAAGGACTGGTGCAGAGAGCAGAGGTTGGAGACTGGAGTGCAAAGGACTGTTACAGAGAGCAGCGGTAGGAAACTGAGGTGCAGAAGGACTGTAGCAGAGAGCAGAGATTCGAGATTGGGCTGCAAAAGAACTGTTGCAGAGAGCAGAGGTTGGAGACTGGGCTGCAGAAAGAATGTTGCAGAGAGCATATGTTGGAGACTGGGGTGCAGAAGGACTGTTACAGAGAGCAGAGTTTGGGGACTGCGGTGCTGAAGGACTGTTACAGAGAGCAGAGTTTGGAGACTGGGGTGCAGAAGGACTGTTACAGAGAGCAGAGTTTGGAGACTGGGGTGCAGAAGGACTGTTACAGAGAGCAGAGGTTGGAGACTGGTGTTCAGATGGATCTTACAGAGAGCAGAGTTTGGAGACTGGGGTACAAAAGGACTTTAGAAGAGAGCAGATGTGGGAGACGTGAGTGGAGAAGAATCGTTGCAGAGAAAAAAGGTTGGAAACTGGGGTGCAAAAGGCCTTTTACACAGGGCAGAGGTTGGAAACTGCATTGCAGAAGTCCTGTTACAGAGAGCAGAGGTTTGAGACTTGTGCAGAAGGACTGTTACAGAGTGCAGAGTTTAAAGTCTGAGTTGCAGAAGGATCAAACAGAGGGCAGAGTTGAGAGACTGAGGTGCAGAAGAACTGTTACAGAGAGCAGAGTTAGGAGACTGGGGTGCAGAAGGGTCGTTGCAGAGAGCAGAGTTTTCAGACTGAGGTGCAGAATGACTGTTGCAGAGAGCAGATGTTGAAGATTGACGTGCAGAAGGACTGTTGCAGAGAGCAGATGTTGGTAACTAGGGTCCAGAATGACTGTTGTAGAAAGCAGAGGTTGGAGACTGGGGTGCAGAAGGACTGTTGCAGAGAGCAGAGGTTGGAGACTGAGGTGCGGAAGTCCTGTTACAGTGAAGAGTTTGGAGACTCAGATTCAGAAGGACAGTTTCAGAGAGCAGAGGTTAAATACAGGGGTGCAGAAGGATCTTACAGAGAGCAGAATTTGGAGACTGAGTTGCAGAAGGACTGTTGCATAGATCAGAGGTTGGAAACTGAGTTGCAGATGGACATTTACAGAGAGCAGAGTTTGGAAACTGGGGTGCGGAAGGACTGATACAGAAAGCAGCAATGGGAGTCTGGGGTGCAGAAAGACCATTACAGACAGCAGAGTTTGGATACTGCAGTACAGGAGGACTGTTACAGAGAGCAGTTGTTGAAGACTGGGGTGAAGAAGTACTGTAGCAAAGAGCAGATGTTGGTAACTAGGGTGCAGAAAGACTGTTGTAGAGAGCATAGTTTGGAGACTGGGGTGCTGAATGACTGTTGCGGAGAGCAGAGAATGGAGACTGGGGTTCAGAAGGACTGTTACAGAGAGCAGAGGTTGGAGACAGGGTTGCAGAAAGATCTTACAGAGAGCAGAATTTGGAGACTGAGGTGCAGAAGGACTGTTGCAGAGAGCAGAGGATGGAGTGTGGGGTGCAGAAGGCCTGCTATAGAGTAGAGTTTCGAGACTGGAGTGCAGAAGGCCTGTTACAGAGAGGAGAGGTTGGAGACTGGGGTGCAGAAAAACTGTTACAGAGAGCAGATTTTGGAGACTGGTTTGCTGAAGGAACTTACAGAGAGCAGATGTTGGAGACTGAGGTGTAGGTGGACTGTTACAGAGAGCAGTGGTTGGAGACTGAGGTTCAGAATAATCATGGAGAGCAGAGGTTTCAGACTGAGGTGCAGAAGTTCTGTTACACAGAGCAGAGGTTGGAGCCTGAGGTGTAGCAGGACTTTTACAGAGAGCAGAGGTTAGAGACTGACGTGCAGAAGGACTGTTACAGAAAGCAGAGGTTGGAAATTGGGGTGCACAAGGACCGTTACAGAAAGCAGAGGTTGGAGACTGCGGTATAGAAGGACTGTTATAGAGAGCAGAGGTTGGAGACTGGGGTGCAGCAGGATTTTTACAGAAAGCACAGGTTGAAGACTGAGGTGCAGAAGGATAGATACAATGAGCAGAGGTTGGAGACTGGGGTTCACAAGGACTGATTGAAAAAGCAGAGGTTGGAGACTGGGTTGCAGAAGGACCGTTACAGAGAGCAGAGGTTGGAAACTGCGGTACATAAGTTCTGTGAAAGAGAGCAGGTCTCGGAGACTGGGGAGCAGAAGGAATGTTGCAGAGGACAGAGGTTTGAGACTCGGGTGGAGAAGAAATTTTACAGAGAGCAGAGTTTGAAAACTGGAGTGCAGAAAGATCTTACAGAGAGTAGAGGTTGGAGACTGTATTGCAGAAGAACTGTTGCAGAGAGCAGACGTTGGAGACTGGGGTCCAGAATGTTCGTTGCAGAGAGCAGAGATTGGAGACTGGGGTGCAGAAGGACTGTTGCAGAGAGCAGAAGTTGGAGACTGGAATGGAGAAAAACTGTTGCAGAGAGCAGATTTTAGAGACTGGGGTGCAGAAGGATTGTTACAGAGAGCAGTGGTTGGAGACAGAGGTGTTGAAGGACTGTTACAAGGAGCAGCGTTTGGAGACTTGGGAGCAGAAGGACTGTTACAGAGAGTAGAGGTTGGAGACTTGCGTTCAGATGGATGTTATAGATAGCAGAGTTTGCAGACTGGGGTGCAAAAAGACAGGTGCAGAGAGCAGATGTTGGAGACTTGGTTGGAGAAGAATCATTGAAGAGAGAGGAGGTTGGAGACTAAGGTCAAGAAGTCCTATTTCAGAGAGCAGAGGTTGATGACTGAGGTGCAGAAGGACTGTTTCAGAGATGAGAGGTTGGAGACTGGGGTTTAGTATGATCATTGCAGAGAGCAGAGGTTGGAGACAGGCATGCAGAATGATCGTTGCATAGAGCAGAGTTTGGAGACATTTGTGCAGAAGGCCTGTTACAGAGAGGAGAGTTTGGAGACTGGGGTATAGAAGGACTGTTACAGAGAGCAGAGTTTGTAGACTCAGGTGCAGAAAAACTGTTACAGGAAGCAGAGTTTGGAAATTAAGGTGCTGAAGGACCCTTACAGAGAGCAGAGTTTGTATACTGCGGAATAGGACTGTTACCTAGAGCAGAGGTTGGAGACTGGAGTGCAGAAGGACTCCTACATAGAGCATAGTTTGGAGACTGAGGTGCCAAGGATAGATACAGAGAACAGATTTTGGAGACTGAGGTTCAGTCAGACTGATACAGAAAGCAGAGGTTGGAGACTGGGGTGTAGAAGGACCTTTACAAAGAGCAGATGTTGGAGACTGCGAAACAGAAAGACTGTTAAAGAGAACAGATCTCGGAGACTAGGGAGCAGAAGGACTGTTGCAGAGAGCAGAGGTTGGAGACTGAGGTGGAGAATGAATGTTATAGAGAGCAGAGTTTGGAAACTAGAGTGCAGAAAAATCTTATAGAGAGCAGAGGTTGGAGACTGTGGAGCAGAAGGACTGTTGCTGAGAGCAGAGGTTGGAGACTGGGGTCCAGAAGAATCCTTGCAGATAGCGGAGTTTGGAGACTGAGGTGCAGGAGGAGTGTTGCAGAGAGCAGATGTTGAAGACTGGGGTGCAGAAGGAATGTTGCTGAGAGCAGATTTTAGAGACTGAGGTGCAGAAGGACTTTTACAGAGAGCAGAGGTTGGAGACTGAGGTGCAGAAGGACTGTTACAGAGAGCAGAGTTTGGAGAATTGGGTGTTGAATGACTGTTACAGAGAGCACAGGTTGAAGACTGGGGTTCAGATGGATCTTACATAGAGCAGAGTTTGGAGACTGGGGTTCAAAACGACTGTTGCAGACAGCAGATGTTGGAGCCTGGGGTTGAGAAGAATCGTTGCAGAGAGAAGAGGTTTTAGACTGGGGTGAATAAATCTTGTTACAGAGAGCTGAGTTTGGAGACTGGGTTTCAGAAGTCCTGTTACTGAGAGCAGAAGTTGGAGACTGTTTTGCAAAAGGACATGTACAAAGTGCAGAGTTTAAAGATTGGGTTGCAGAAGGATCATTCAGAGAGCAGAGTTGGGAGATTGAGGTGCAGAAGGACTGTTGCAGAGAGCAGATGTTGGTAACTAGTGTGCAGAAGGACTGTTGTAGAAAGCAGAATTTTTAGACTAGGGTGGAAAAGGACTTTTGAAGAGAGCAGAGGTTTGAGACTGAGGTGCGGAAGTCCTGTTACAGAGAGCAGAGGTTGGATACAGGGGTGCAGAAGCATCTTACAGAGAGCAGAATTTGGAGACTGAGGTCCAGACGGACTGTTGCAGAGATCAGATGTTGGAGACTGGGGTGCAGAAGGATCGTTGCAGAGAGCACATTATGGAGACTTGGGTGCAGATGGCCTGCTACAGAGTGAAGAGTTGGGAGACTTGCTTTCAGAAGGCCTGTTACAGAGAGGAGAGGTTGGAGACTGGGGTGCAGAAAGACTGTTATAGAGAGCAGAGTTTGGAGACTGGGTTGCTGAAGGATCTTACGGAGAGAAGAGGTTGGAGACTAAGGTGCAGGTGGACTGTTACACAGAGCAGTGGTTAGAGACTGAGGTGCGGAAGGACCATGCAGAGAGGAGAGGTTCAGACTGAGGTGCTGAAGGACTGTTACAGAGAGCAGACGTTGGAGATTGAGGTGTAGAAGTACTGTTAGAAAGAGCAGAGTTTGAAGACTGAGGTGCAGAAGGACTGTTACAGAAAGCAGAGGTTGGAAATTGGGGTGCAGAAGAACCGTTACAAAGACCAGATTTTGGAGACTGCAGTATAGAAAAACTGTTACAGAGAGCAGAGGTTGGTGACTGGGGTGTAGAAGGAATGTTACAGAGAGCACAGGTTGGAGACTGAGGTGCAGAAGGATAAATACAGGGAGCAGAGTTTTGAGACTGGTGTTCAGAAAGACTGTTCTAGAGAACAGTGTTTGGAGACTGGGGTGCAGAAGAATCTTGCAGAGAGCAGAGGTGTCATACTGAGGTGCAGAAGGACTGTTACAGAGAGCAGAGTTTTGAGACTGAGGTGCAGAAGGACTGTTACAGAAAGAAGTAGTTGGAAATTGGGTGCAGAAGGACCGTAACAGAGACCAGAATTTGGATTCTGCGGTATAGAACAACTTTAACAGAGAGCAGAGGTCAGAGACTGAGGTGCAGAATAATAGATACAAAGAGCAGAGGTTTTAGACTTGGGTTTAGAAGGATCCTACAGAGAGCAGAGGTTGGAGAGTGAAGTGCAGAAGGACTGTTACAGAGAGCAGAGGTTGGAGACTGAGGTACAAAACGACCATTGCAGAGAACAGAGTTTGGAGACTGAGGTGCAGAAGGATTGTTACAGAGAGCAGAGTTTGGAGACTGGGGTGCAGAAGGCCTGTTGCAGAGAGCAGAGGTTGGAGACTGGGGTGCAGGAGTACTTTTGCAGAGAACAGATGTTTGTAACTAGGGTCCAGAAAAACTAATGTAGAAAGCAGAGGTTTGAGACTGGGGTGCAAAAGGACTGTTGCAGAGAACAGAGTTTGGAGACTGAGGTGCGGAAGTCCTGTTACAGAGAGCAGAGTTTGGAGACTCGGGTTCAGAAGGACAGTTTCAGAGAGCAGAGGTTAAATAGAGGGGTGCAGAAGGATCTTACAGAGAGAAGAATTTGGAGACTGAGTTGCAGAAGGACTGTTGTAGAGATTAGAGGCTGGAGACTGAGGTGCAGAAAGACTCTTACAGAGAGCATATGTTGGAAATTGTGGTGCAGATGGAGTGATTCAGTAAGCAGAGTTGGGAGACTGGGGTACACACAGAGTGTTACAGATAGTAGAGTTTCGAGACTGAGGTGCAGAAGGACGGTTGCAGAGAGCAGAGGTTGAAAACTGAGGTGAAGAAAAATTGTTACAAAGAGCAGATATTGGAGACTAGTTTGCAGAGGAACTGTTGCAGAGAGCAGAGGCTGGACACTGGGGTGTATAAGGACTGTAGCCCAGAGCACAGGTTCACATTGGGGTGCAGACGGACTGTTGCAGAGAGCATAGTTTGTAGACTGAGGTAAAGAAGCACTATTACAGTGAGCAGAGGTTGGAGAATGGGGTGCAAAAGGCCTCTTACAGAGAGCAGAGGTTGGAGACTGGGGTGCAGAAGGAGTGTTACCGAGAGCAGAGTTTTGAGACTGGGGTGCAGAAGGATCCTTGCAGAGAACAAAGTTTTCAGACTGAGGTGCAGAAGGACTGTTGCAGAGAGCAGAGTTTAGAGACTGAGGTGCAGAAGGAGTGTTATAGAGAGCAGAGATTGGAGACTTGGGTGCAGAAGGACCGTTACATAGAGCAGATTTTTGAGAGTGTACTACAGGAGGACTGTTACAGAGAGCAGCGGTTGAAGACTGAGGTGCTGAAAGTTCATTTCAGAGAGCAGAGGTTGGAGACTGAGGTGCAGTAGGACTGTTACAGAGAGGAGCGTTTGGAGACTGGGGTGCAGAAGGATTATTACAGAAAGCAGAGGATCGAGACTGGGGTGCAGAAGGAGTGTTACAGAGAATAGAGGATGGAGACTGGGGTGAAGAAGGAGCGTTACAGAGAGCAGAGTTTGTAGATTGGTGACCAGAAGAACTGTTACAGAAAGCAGAGGTTGGAGAATAGGGTGCAGAAGGTCTGTTACATAGAGCAGAGTTTGGAGACTGAGGTGCAGAAAGATCGTCACAGAGAGCAGAGGTTGAAGACTGGAATGCAGAAGGCCTGTTACAGAGAACAGAGTTTGGAGACTGAGGTGAAGAAGAATTTTTACAGAGAGCAGAGTTTGGACACTTATGTGCAGAAGGACTGTTACAGAGAGCAGAGCTTGGAGACTGGGGTGCAGAAGGACTGAAGACGAGAGCAGAGCTTGGAGAATTAGGTGCAGAAGGATCGCTTAAGAGAGCAGAGGTTGGAGACGGGGGTGAAGCAGGACAGTTGCAGAGAGCACTGGTTGGATACTGGGGTGCCTAAGAAATGTTGCAGAGAGCAGAGGTTTGAGACTGGGGTGAAGAAGGACTGTAGTGGAGAGCAGAGTTTAGAGACTGGGGTGCAGAAGGACTGTTGCAGAGAGCAGTTGTTGGAGACTGTGATGCAGAAAGATCGTTGCAGAGAGCAGAGTTTGGACACTGGGGTGTACAAACACTGTTGCAGAGAGAAGAGCTTGGAGACTGGGGTGCAGAAGGATTGTTGCAGAGAGCAGTGGTTGGAGACTGAGGTGCAACAGGACTTTTACATAGAGCAAAGATTGGAGACTGGGGTGCAGAATAACTGATATGGAAAGTAGAGTTTTGAGTCTCGGGTGCAGAAGGACCGTTACAGACAGGAGAGGTTGGAGACTGTGGTACAGAAGAATTGTTACAGAGAGAAGAGTTTTGAGCCTGGGGTCTAGAAAGACTTTTGCTGAGAACAGAGCTTGGAGACTGGGGTGCAGAAGGAATGTTACATAGAGCAGAAGTTGAAGACTGAGGTGCAGAAGGACTGTTGTAGAGAGCAAAGTTTGGAGACCGGGGTGAAGAAGGATCTTACAGAGAGCAAAGGTTTTAGACTGGGGTGCAGAAGAACTGTTGCAAAGAGCAGATTGGAGTGTGAGGTGCAGAAGGACTGTAACAGAGAGCAGAGGTTGGAGACTGGGGTGCAGAATAACTGATATGGAAAGTAGAGTTTGGAGACTGTGGTGCAGAAGGACTGTTACAGACAGCAGATGTTGGAGACTGCGGTACAGAAGAACTGTTACAGAGAGCAGAGTTTGGAGCGTGGGGTGCAGAAGGACTGTTGCAGGGAACAGAGGTTGGATACTGGTGTGCAGAAGGACCGTAGCAGAGAACAGAATTTGGAGACTGAGGTGCAGAAGGACTGTTATAGAGAGCAAAGTTTGGAGGCCGGGGTGAAGAAGGATCTTACAGAGAGCAGAGGTTGGAGACTTGGGTGCAGAAGGAGTGTTGCAGAGAGCAGTGGTTGGAAACTGAGGTGGAGAAAGATCATTGCAGAGAGAAGAGGTTGGAGACTGGGGTGATTAGGCCTCTTACAGAGAGCAGACTTTGGAGACTGGGGTGCAGAAGACCTGTCACAGAGAACAGAGGTTGGAGACTGGTGTGCAGAAGGATTGTTACAGATAGCAGAGGATGCAGACTGAGGTGCAGAAGGATCACTCCGGATGGCAGAGGTTGGATTCTGAGGGGCAGAAGAATCTTTGCAGAGAGTAGAGGTTTAAGACTGTTTTGCAGAAAGATCGTTACAGAGAGCAGAGGTTGGAGACTGGGGTGCAGAAGGACAGTTACAGAGAGCACAGATGGAGACTGGGGTGCAGAAGAAATGTTGCAGAGAGCAGAATTTAAAGACTGGGGTGCAAAGGACTCTTACTGAAAGCAGAGGTTGGAGACTGGGGTGCAGAAGTACTGATATAGAAAGATGACGTTGGAGACTGGGGTGCAGAAGGACCGTTACAGGGAGCAGAGTTTTGAGACTGCGGTACAGAAGGACTTTTACAGAGAGCAGAGTTAGGATACTGGTGTGCAAAAGGACTGATTCAGAAAGCATAGATTGGAAAATGGGGTTCAGAAAGCCTGTTACAGAGAGCAGCGGTTGGACACTGAGGTGCTGAAGGTTAATTACAAAGAGCAGAGGTTGGACACTGAGGTGCAGAAGGACTGTTACAGAGAGGAGCGGTTGGAAACTGGGGTGGGAAGGATTCTTACAGAGAGCAGAAGAAGGAGACTGGGGTGCAGAAGGACAGTTGCAGAGAGCAGAGGATGGAGACTGAGGTTAAGAAGGATCATTGCAGAGAGAAGAGGTTGGAAACTGGGTTGCAGAAGGCCTGTTACAGAGTGCAGAGTTTGGAGAATAGGGTGCAGAAGATTTGTTACAGAGAGCAGAGGATGGAGACTAAGGTGCAGAAGGATCGTTTCAGAGAGCAGATGTTGGAGACTGGGGTGCAGAAGGACCCTTACAAATTGCAGAACTTGGAGATTGAGGTGGAGAAGGACCTTGCAGGGAGCAGAGGTTAAAAACTGAGGTGCAGAAAGATAGCTATAGAGAGCAGAGTTTGGAGACCGGGGTGCAGTAGGATAGTTACAGAGAGCACAGGTTGGAGACTGGCGTGCAGAAGAATTGTTGCAAGGGGCAAAATTTTGAGACTGGGGTGAAGAAGGACTGTAGCAGAGAGCAGAGGTTGGAGACTGGGGTGCAGAAGGACTGTTGCAGAGAGCAGACGTTGGAGACTGGGATGCAAAAGGATCCTTGCAGAGAGCAGAAATTGGAGACTGGGGTGCAGAAGGACTGTTGCACAGAGCTGAGGTTGGAGACTGAGGTTAAGAAGGATCCCTGCAGAAAGAAGCGGTTGGAGACTGGGGTGCAGAAGGCCTGTTACAGAGAGAAGAGTTTGTAGACTGTGGTGCAGAAGGACTGTTAATGATAGCACAATTTCCTGACTGGGTTGCAGAAGGATATTACAGAGAGAATTTTGTAGACTGAGGTTAAAAAGGACGGTTACAGAGAGTAATGTTTGGAAACTCGGGTGCAGAAGAATTTTTGCAGAGAGCCGAGTGTTCATACTGAGGTGCAGAAAGACTGTTTCAGAGAGCAGATGTTGGATCCTGAGATGTAAAAGGACCGTTGCAGAGAGCAGAGGTTGGAGCCTGGGGAGAAGAAGGATCGTTGTAGAGAGCATGTGTTGGAGACTGGGGTGCAGAAGGACTGTTACAGATTGCAGAACTTGGAGACTGAGGTGCAGAATGACTTTTACAGAGAGGAGAGGTTGGAGACTGGGGTGCAAAAGGATTCTTACAGAGAGCAGAGAATGGGGACTGGGGTGTAGAAGGATCATTGCAGAGAGCACATGTTGGAGAATGAAGTGCATAAGGATCGCTACGGAGAGCAGAGGTTAGAGACTGGGTTGAAGCAGGACAGTTACAGAGAGCACAGGTTGGAGACTTGGGTGCAGAAGAAATGTTGCAGAGAGCAGAGGTTGGAGACTGGGGTGCAGAAGTACTGTTTCAGAGAGCAGTTGTTAGACACTGGGATGCAGAAGGATCATTGCAGAGAGCAGAGGTTGGAGACTGCAGTTTAGAAGGACTGTTGCAGAGAGCAGAGGTTGGAGATTGAGGTGCAGAAGAATCGTTGCAGAGAGAAGAGGTTGGAGACTGGGGAGCAGAAGGCCTGTTACAGAGAGCAGAGTCTGAAGACTGGGGTGCAGAAAACCTGTTACAGAGAGCAGAGGTTGAAGACTGGTGTGCAGAAGGATCGTTACATATAGCACAGTTTGGAGACTGGAAAGATTGTTGCAGACAGCAGAGGTTTCAGACTGAGGCTTAGACGGACTGTTACAGAGAGCAGAGGTTTGAATCTGAGGTGCAGAAGGACTGTTACAGAAAGCAGAGGTTTACAATTGTGGTGCAGAAGGACCATTATAAAGAGCAGAGTTTGGAGACTTTGGTGAAGAAGGATTGTTGTAGAGAGCAGATGTTGGATACTAGGGTGCAGAAGGACCATTACAGAGAGCAAAGGTTGGAGAATGAGGTGCAGAAGGACTTTTACAGAGACCAGAGTTTGAATACTGGGGTGCAGAAGACTGTTACAGAGAGGAGAGGTTGAAGAAAGGGATGCAAAAGTATCTTACAGAGAGCAGAGTGTGGAGACTGGGGTAGAGAAGGACTGTTGCAGAGAGCAGAGATTGGAGACTTAGGTTCAGAAGTATCGTTGCATTGAAAAGATGTTGGAGACTGGGGTGCAGAAAGACTGTTACAGAAAGCAGAGATTAAAGATTGGCGTGGAGAAGAACTGTTGCCGAGAGCAGAGTTTTGAGACTGGAGTGCAGTAAGCATGTTACAGTGAGCAGAGGTTGGAGACTGAGGTGCAGAAGGACTGTTACAGAGAGCAGAGGTGGGAGACTGAGGTGCAGAAGGATTGGTACAGTGAGAAGAGGTTGGAGACTAGTTGCAGAAGGACTGTTACAAAGTGTAGAGGTTGGAAACTGTGGTGCAGAAGGATTGTTGCAGAGAGCAGAGGTTGGAAACTGAGGTGCAGAAGGATCGTTGCAATTATCAGAGGTTTGAGACTGAGGTGCAGAAGGATCGTTACAGAGAGCAGAGGTTGGAGACTGGGGTCAGAAAGACAGTTACAGAGAGCACAGTTTGGAAACTGGGGTGCAGAAGAAATGTTGCAGTGAGCAGAGATTGGAGACTGCGGTACAGAAGTACTGTTACAAAGAGAAGAGTTTGGAGACTGAGGTGCAGAAGATAATTGCAGAGAGAAGAGTTTGGAGACTGGGGTGAAGAAGGACTGTTACAGAAAGCCGGGGTTGGCAATTTTACAGCAGATGGACCGTTACAAAGAGAAGAGGTTGGAGACTGAGGAGCAGAAGGATCGTTGCACAGAGAAGAGTTTTAAGACTTGGGTGCAGAAAGACTGTATCAGAAAGCAGAGGTTGGCAATTGTGGAGCAGATGGACCATTACAAAGATAAGTTACAAGACTGCGATACAAAAGGTCTTTTACAGAGAGCATAGTTTGGAGATTGGGTAGAGGAAGGATCGTTTCAGAGAGCAGATGTTGGAGACTGGGGTGCAGAAGGACTGTTACAGAGAGCACAGGTTGGAGACTGGGGTACAGAAGGATTGATACAGAGAGCAGAGTTTGGAGAATGTGATGCAGAAGGACTGTTTCAGAGAGCAGAGTTTGGAGACTGAGGTGCAGAAAGACTGTTAAAGAGAGCAGAGTTTGGAGACTGAGGTGAAAAAGAATTGGTAAAGATAGGAGAGGTTGGAGACTGAAGTGTAGAAGGACTGTAACAGAGAGAAGAGGTTGGAAACTGGGGTGAAGAAGGATCGTTGCAGAGAGCAGAGGTTGGAAACTGAGGTTCTGAAGGATCGTTGCAGAGAGCAGAGGTTGGAGACTGAGGTGCAGAAAGATCGTTACAGAGAGCAGAGGTTGCAGACTGGGGTCAGAAAGACAGTTACAGAGAGCACAGTTTGGAGACTTGGGTGCGAAGAAATGTTGCAGTGAGCAGAGATTGGAGACTGCGTGTCAGAAGTACCATTACAAACAGCAGATTGTGAAGACTGGGGTGCAGAAGGAATGTAATCGAGAGAAGAGTTTGGAAACTGGAGTGCAGATGGATGTTACAGAGAGCAGAGGCTGGACACTGGGTCAGAAGGAATGTTGCAGAAAACAGACGTTGGAGACTGTGGTGCAGAAGGATCATTGCAGAGAGCAAAGGTTGGAGACTGAGGTGCAGAAGGATCGCTACAGAGAGCAGAGTTTGGATACCGGGGTGCAGTAGAATAGTTAACGAGAGCACAGTTTAAAGACTGGGGTGCAGAAGAGATGTTGCAGAGAGCAGAGTTTGGAGACTGGGGTGCAGAAGGACTGTAGCAGAGAACAGAGGTTTGAGACTGGGGTGTAGAAGGACTGTTGCAGAGAGCAGACATTGGGGACTGGGATGCAGAAGGATCGTGGCAGAGAGCCGATTTTGGAGACTGGTGTGTAGAAAAATTTTTGCAGAGAGCAGAGGTTGGATACTGGGGTGCAGAACGACTGTTGCAGAGAGCAGAGGTTTGAGACTGAGGTGCAGAAGAACTGTTACAGAGAGCAGAGGTTTTAGATGGGGGTTCAGAAAAACTGATACGGAAAGTAGAGTTTGGAGACTGGGGTTCAGACGGACTGTAACAGGGAGCAGAGTTTGTAGCGTGGGGTGCAGAATGACTGCTGCAGAGAACAGAGTTTGAAGACTGGGTGCAGAAGGATCGTTGTGAAGAGCAGAGGTTGGAAACTAAGTTGCAGAAAGATCATTACACAGAGCAGAGTTTGGTTACTGGGATGCAGAAGGACTGTTGCAGAGAGCAGAGGTTGGTGACTGGGGTGCAGAAGGACTGTTACAGAGAGCAGAGGTTGGAGACTGGGGTGCAGAAAGATTTTTGCAGAGAGAAGAGTTTTCAGACTGAGGTGCAGAAGGACTGTTTTAGAGAGCAGAGGTTGGAGACTGAGGTGCAGAAGTATCGTTGCAGGGAGAAGAGTTTGGAGACTGGGGTGCAGATGGCCTCTTGCAGAGAGCAGAGGTTGGAAACTGAGGTGCAGAAGAATCGTTGCAGGGAGAAGAAGTTAGAGACTGGGGTGCAGATGGCCTTTTACAGAGAGCAGAGTTTTCAGACTGAGGTGCAGAAGGACTGTTTCAGAGAGCAGAGTTTGGAGACTGGGGTGCAGAAGACCTGTTACAGAGAGCAGAGGTTGGAGACTGGGTTCCAGAAGGATTGTTACAGAAAGCACATTTTGGAGAGTGGGGTTCAGAAGGATCATTGCAGAGAGCAGAGGTTTCAGACTGAGGCTTAAAAGGCCTGTTACAGAGAGCAGAGGTTGGTATCTGAGGTGCAGAAGGACTGTTACAGAAACCAGAGGTTGGCAATTCGGGTGCAGAAGGACAGTTATAGAGACGAGGTTGGAGACTGCAGTACATAAGGACTGTTAGAGAGAGCAGAGTTTGAAGACTTTGGTGAAGAAGGACCGTTGTAGAGAGCAGATGTTGGAGACTAGGGTGCAGAAGGACTGTCACAGAGAGCAGACGTTGGAGACTGACGTGCAGACGGATTATTACAGAGAGCAGAGGTTCGAGATTGGGGTGCAGAAGAACTGTTACAGAGAGCAAAGGTATGAGACTGAGGTGAAGATGGACTGTTGCAGAGAGCAGAGGTTGAAGACTGGGGTCAGAAAGACGGTTACAGAAAGCACAGTTTGTAGACTGAGGTGCAGAAAGACTGTTAAAGAAAGCAGAGGTTGGAGACTGAGGTAAAGAAGGATTGGTCCAGAGAGGAGATTTTGGAGACTGAAGTGTAGAAGGACTATAACAGAGAGCAGAGGTTGGAAACTGGGGTGCAGAAGGATCGTTGCAGAGAGCAGAGGTTGGAAACTGAGATGCAGAAGGATCGTTGCAGAGAGCAAAGGTTTGAGACTGAGGTGCAGAAGGATCGTTACAGAGAGCAGAGGTTGAAGACTGGGGTCAGAAAGACAGTTACAGAGAGCACAGTTTGGAGACTGGGGTGCAGAAGAAATGTTGCAGTGAGCAGAGATTGGAGACTGCGGTAGAGAAGTACCGTTACAAAGAGCAGAGGGTGATGACTGGGGTGCAGAAGGAATGTCACAGAGAGTAGAGTTTGGAAACTGGGGTGCAGAAAAATGTTACAGAGAGCAGAGGCTGGAAACTGGGTCAGAAAGACTGTTGTAGAAAACAGACGTTGGATACTGGGGTGCAGAAGGATGGTTGCAGAGAGCAGAAGTTGGAGACTGAGGTGCAGAAGAATCGCTACAGAGAGCAGAGTTTGGAGACCGGGGTGCAGTAGGATAGTTACAGAGAGCACAGTTTAAAGACTGGGGTGCAGAAGAAATGTTGAGAAAAGCAGAAGTTGGAGACTGGGGTGCAGAACGACTGTAGCAGAGAGCAGAGGTTTGAGACTGGGGTGTAGAAAGACTGTTGCAGAGAGCAGACATTGGAGACTGGGATGCAGAAGGATCATTGCAGAAAGCAGATGTTGGAGACTGGTGTGTAGAAAAATTTTTGCAGAGAGCAGAGGTTGGAGACTGGGGTGCAGAAGGACTGTTACAGAGAGCAGAGGTTGGAGACTAATGTGCAGAAGGACTGTTACAGAGAGCAGAGATTTTAGTCTGGGGTGCAGAATAACTGATACGGAAAGTAGAGTTTGGAGACTGGGGTGCAGAAGGACTGTTATAGAGAGCAGAGTTTGTAGCGTGGGGTGCAGAATGACTGCTGCAGAGAACAGAGTTTGGATACTGGGGTGCAGAAGGGCCGTTGCAGAGGAATGAGGTTAGAGACTGAGGTGCAGAATGACTGTTACAGAGAGCAAAGTTTGGAAAACGGGGTGCAGAAGGATCTTACATAGAGCAGAGGTTGGAGACTGGGGTGCAGAAGGACTGTTGCAGAGAAAAAAGGTTAAAGACTGGGGTGCGGAAGGCCTGTTACAGAGAGCAGACTTTGAAGACTGAGTTGCAGAAGACCCGTTACAGAGAGCAGATGTTGGAGACTGTGATGCAGAAGGATTGTTACAGATAGCACAGTTTGGAGACTGGGGTTTAGAAGGATTGTTGCAGACAGCAGAGGTTTCAGACTGAGGCTTAGAAGGTCTGTAACAGAGAGCAGCGGTTAGAGTCTGAGTTGCAGAAGAACTCTTTCAGAAAGCAGAGGTTGTAAATTGGGGTGCAGAAGGACGGTTATAGCGAGTAGAGGTTGGAGACTGCGGTAGAGAAGTACTGTTACAGAGAGCAGAGTTTGGAGACCGGGGTGCAGAAGGACTGTTACAGAGAGCAGACGTTGGACACAGAGGTGCTGATGGATTGTTACAGAGAGCAGAGATTGGATACTGGGGATCAGAAGGACTATTACAGAGAGCAAAGAATGGAGACTGAGGTGCAGAAGGACTTTTACAGAGAGAAGAGGTAGGAACCTGAGGTGCAGAAGGATCGTTGCAGAGAGAAGGGTTTGGAGACTGGGGTAAAGAAGGACTGTTACAGAGAGCTCAGGTTGGAGACTCTGGTGGAGAAGATATATTGCAGAGAGCAGAGTTTGGAGACCTGGGTGCAGAAGGACTGATACAGAGAGAAGAGGTTGGAGACTGTGGTGCAGAAGGATCTTACAGAGAGTAGAGGTTGGAGACTGGGGTGCAGAAGGACTGTTACAGATAGCACAGTTTCGAGACTGGGTTGCAGAAGGTTCTTACAGAGAGCATTTTGGAGACAGAGGTGCAGAAGAAGTGTTACAAGAGCAGAGGTTTAAGACTGGGGTGCAGAACGATTGTTGCAGAGAGAAGCTTTTTCAGACTGAGGTGCAGAAGTACTGTTGCAGAGAGCAGATGTTGGATCCTGGGGTGCAGAAGGATCACTGCAGAAAGCAGAGGTTGGAGACTTGGGTGCAGAAGGCCTATTAAAGAGAGCAAAGTTATAAGACTGGGGTGCAGAAGGCCTGTTACAGAGAGCAGAGTTTGGAGATTGGGGTGCAGAAGGACTGTTACATAGAGCAGAGTTTGGAGAATTTGTTGCAGAAGAATCTTACAGAGAGCCGAGTTTGGAGACTCAGGTTTAGAAAGACTTTTACAGGGAGTAGAGTTTGAAGACTAAGGAGCAGAAGCAACGTTGTAGAGAGCAAAGGTTGGAGACTGATGTCCAGACGAATTGTTACAGAGATCACAGGGTGGAGACTGGAGTGCAGAAGGAGTGTTACAGAGAGCAGAAGTTGGAGATTGGGGTGCAGAGGAATTGTTACCGAGAGCAGAGGGTGGAGACTGGGGTGCAGAGGACTGTTGCAGCGAGCAGAGTTTAAAGACTGAGGTGCAGAAGAACTGTTACAGAGAGCAGAGTTTGGAGACTGGGGTGCAGAAAGACTAATACAGAAAGTAGAGTTTGGAGACTGGGGTGTAGAAGGACCATTACAGAGAGCAGAGTTTGGAGACTGTGTTAGAGAAGGACTGTTACAGGGAGCAGAGTTTGGAGACTGGGGTTTTAAAGGATCATTGCAGAGAGCAGATGTTGTAGACTGGTGTGCGGAAGTATCTAACAGAGAGTATAGGTTGGAGACTGAGCTGCATAAGGACTGTTACAGAGACCAGTGGTTGAAGACTGGGGTGCAGAAGGATTGTTGCAGAGAGCAGAGGTTGGAGACTGAGGTGCGGAATGATCGTTGAGGAGAGCAGAGGTTGGAGAATATTGTGGAGAATGATACTTACAGAGAGAAGAGGTTGGAGACTGGGGTGAAGAAGGCCTGTTACCGAGAGCAGAGGTTTGAGACTGGGGTGCTGAAGGCCTGTTACAGAGAGCAGAGGTTGGAGACTGAAGTGCAGAAAAACTGTTGCGGAGAGCAGAGGTTGGAGACTGACGTGCAGAAGTCTTGTTGCATAGAGCAGAGATTGGAGACTGAGGGGCAGAAGGATTGTTAAAGAGAGCAGAGTTTGCAGACTGAGGTGCAGAAGGACTGTTGCAGAGAGAAGAGGTTGGAGACTGGAGTGGAGAAAGACTGTTGCAGAGAGCAGACGTTTGAGACTGGGCTGCAGAAGGACAGTTGCAGAGAGCAGAGTTTGGAGACTGAAGTGCAGAAGGACTGTTGCGGAGAGCAGAGGTTGGAGACTGACGTGCAGGAGTCTTGTTGCATAGAGCAGAGGTTGGAGACTGAGGGGCATAAGGATTGTTACAGAGAGCAGAGTTTGCAGACTGGGGTGCAGAAGGACTGTTGCAGAGAGAAGAGGTTGGAGACTGGGGTGCAGAAGGACTGTTGCAGAGAGCAGAGTTTGGAGACTGGGATGCAGAAGGACTGTTGCAGAGAGCAGAGGCTGGATACTGAGGTGCAGAGAGACTCTTAGAACAGAATTTAGAGTCTGGGGTGCAGAAAGACTGATACAAAAAGCAGAGATTGGAGTATGGGCTTCAGAAAGACGTTTACAGAGAGCAGAGTTTGAAGTCTGCAGTATAGAAGGACTGTTGCAGAGAGCAGAGTTTGGAGACTGAGGTGCACAAGGATAGATACAGAGATAGATACCTCTGATAAAGGATAGATACCTCTGTTGGAGACTGGGGTTCATAAAGACTGATACAGAAAGCAGAGTTTAGAGGCTGGGGTGTAGAAGGACTGTTACAGAGATTAGAGTTTAAAGACTCAGGTGCAGAAGGACTGTAACAGGAAGCAGAGTTGTGAAATTGGGGTGCAGAAAGACTTTTACAGGGAGCAGCTGTTGGAGACTGGGGTGGAGAAGAATCATTGCAGAGACAAGAGGTTGGAGACTGTTGTGTAAAAAAATTTTACAGAGTGCAGAGTTTAAAGACTTGGTTTCAAAAGGATTTTACAGAGAGCAAAGTTTTTAGACTGAGGTGTAGAAGGACTGTTAGAGAGAGCAGAGGTAAGAGATTGAGGTGCAGAAGGACTGTTACAGAGAGCAAAGGTTGGATACAGGGGTGGAGAAGCATCTTATAGAGAGCAGAATTTGGAGACTGACGTGCAGAAGGACTGTTGCAGAGATCAGAGGTTGGAGAGTAGGGTGCAGTTGGATCATTGCAGACAGCTGATTTTGGAAACTGAGGTGCAGAAAGATCGTTGCAGAGAGCAGATTTTGGAGAGTGGCGTGCAGAAGGCCTGCTACAGAGAGAAGAGTTTGGAGACTGGCTTGCAGAAGGCCTGTTACAGTGAGGAGAGGTTGGAGACTGAGGTGCGGGTAGACTGTTACAGAGAGCAGTGTTTGGAGACTGGGGTGCAGAAGGATCGTGCAGAGAGCAGAGGTTTGAGACTGAGGTGCAGGTGGACTGTTACAGAGAGCAGAGGTTGGGGACTGAGGTGTAGAAGGACTGTTACAGAGATGAGAGTTTGGAGACTCAGGTGCAGAAAGACTGTTATACAGAGCAGTGTTTGGTGACTGGGTTCCTGAAGGATCTTACGGAGAGCAGAGGTTGGAGACTGAGGTGTAGAAGGACTGTTACAGAGAGGAGAGTTTTGAGACTCAGGTGCAGAAGGACTGTTACAGAAAGCAGAGTTTCAAAATTGGGCTGCATTACAGAGAGCAGAGGTTGGAGACTGCAGTATATGTCTGTAACCGAGAGCAGAGGTTGGAGACTGGGGTGCATAAGGACTCTTACATAACACAGGTGGAGACTGAGGTGCAGAAGTATAGATACTGAGAACAGAGCTTGGAGACTGGAGTTTAGACAAACTGATACAGATAGCAGAGTTAGAGACTGGGGTGTAGAAGGATTGTTACAAAGAGCAGAGGTTGGAGACTGCGGTACAGAAGGAGTGTTACAGAGAGCAGATCTCAGAGTCTGGGGAGCAGAAAAACTGTTGCAGAGGACAGAGTTTGGAGAATGGGGTGGAGAAGGAATGTTACAGAGAGTAGAGTTGGGAAACTGGAGTGCAGAAAGATCTTACAGAGAGCAGAGTTTGGAGACTGTGGTGCAGAAGGACTGTTGCAAAGGCCAGACATTGGAGACTGGGTTCCAGAAGAATCGTTCAAGAGGGAAGATTTTAGAAACTGGGGTTCAGAAGGACTGTTACACAGAGCAGAGGTTGGAGACTGAAGTGCAGAAGGACTGTTAGAAAGAGCAGAGTTTGGAGACTGGGGTGCAGAAGGAGTGTTACAGAGAGTAGAGTTTGGAGACTGGGGTTCAGATGGATCTTACAGAGAGCAGAGTTTGAAGACTGGGGTTCAAAAGGACTGTTACAGAAATCAGATGTTGGAGACTGGGGTGGAGAAGAATCGTTGCAGAGAGCGGAGGTTGGAGATTGGGGTGCAGAAGAATCGTTGCAGAGAGCAGATTTTGGAGACTGGGGTGCAGAAGTCCTGCTACAGAGAGAAGAGTTTGGAGACTGGCCTGCAGAAGGCCTGTTACAGAGAGGAGAGTTGGGAGACTGGGGTGCAGAAGGACAGTTATAGAGAGCAGAGATTGGAGACTGGATTGCTGAACGTTCTTACAGAGAGAAGAGGTTGGAGACTGAGGTGACGGTGGACTGTTACAGAGAGCAGTGTTTGGAGACTGGGTTGCAAAAGTTTCCTGAATAGAGCAGAGGTGTCAGATTGAGGTTCAGTAGGACTGTTACAGAGAACAGAGGTTGGAGACTGAGGTGTAGAAGCACTGTTACAGAGAGCAGAGTTTGGAGACTGAGGTGCAGAAGGATTGTTACAGAAAGCAGAGGTTTGAAATTGGGGTGCAGAAGGACTGTTATAGAGACCAGAGTTTGGAGACTGTGGTATAGAAAAACTGTTACAGAGAGCAGAGGTTAGAGACTTGGGTGCAGAAGGAATGTTACAAAGAACAGATTTTGGAGACTGGGTGGCAGAAGGATCTTACATAGAGTAGAGGTTGGAGACTGAGGTGCAGAAGAAATGTTACCAAGAGCAATGGTTGGAGACTGGGGTGCAGAATGATTTTTTCAGGGAGCAGAGGTTGGAAACTGACATGCTGAAGGACTCTTGCAGAAAACAGAGGTTGGAGAATGGGGTGCAGAAGGACCGTTGCAGAGAGCAGATGTTGGAGACTGAGGTGAAGAAGGATTGTTACAGAGAGCAGAGGTTGGAGACTGGGGTGAAGAAGGACTGTTAGGGAGATCAGAGTTTGGAGATTTGGGTGCAGAAGGATCTTTCAGAGTGTAGAGGTAGGAGACTGCGGTGCAGACAAACTGTTGCACAGAACAGAGGTTTGAGACTGGGGTGCATAAGGACTGTTACAGACAGCAGAGTTTTGAGACTTTGTTGCAGAAAGATCTTACATAAAGCAGAGGTTTGAGACTGAGGTGCATAAGAAATGTACCCAGAGCAGAGTTTGGATACTGGAGTGCAGAAGGACTGTTGCCGAGACCATAGGTTGGAGACTGTCGTGCAGAAGGGCCGTTGGAGAGAGCAGAGGTCGAAGACTGGGGTGGAGAAGGAATGTTACAGAGAGCAGAGTTTGGAAACTGGGGTGTAGAAGGATCTTACAGAGAGCAGAGGTTGGAGACTGGGGTTCAGAAAGATTGTTACAGAGAGCAGAGTTTGGATACTGAGTTGCAGAAGGACTGTTACAGAAAGAAGAGTTTAGAGACTGTGGTGCACAAGGATTTTTGCAGAGATCAGAGTTTTCAGACTGATGTACACAAGGAGTGTTGCAGAGAGCAAATGTTGGGGACAGGGGTGCAGAAGGATCTTTGCAGAGAGCAGAGGATTGAGACTGGGGTGCAGAAGGACTGTTACAGAGAACAGAGGTTGGAGACTGCGGTGCAGAAGGCCTGTTATAGAGAGCAGAGTTTGGTGAAAGGATGCAGAACGCCTGTTACAGAGGGCAGAGTTTGGAGACTGGGTTGCAGAAGGATCTTACAGAGAGCAGAGGTTGGAGACTGAGGTGCAGAAGGACTGTTACAGAAAGCAGCGTTTAGAGACTGTGGTGCACAAGGATCCTTGCAGAGATCAGAGTTTTCAGACTGATGTACACAAGGACTGTTGCAGAGAGCAGATGTTGGAGACTGTGGTGCAGAAGGATCTTTGCATAGAGCAGAGGCTAGAGACTGGGGTGCAATAGGACCATTGCAGAGGTCAGAGTTTGGGAACTGAGGTTCAAAAAGATTGTTACAGAGAACAGAAGTTGAATACTGGGGTGCAGAAGGACTGTTCCAGAGAGCAGAGTTTGGAGACAGGGTTGCAGAAGGATCTTACTGAGAGCAGAGGTTGGAGACTGAGGTGGAACAAGACTGTTACAGAGAGCAGAGTTTGGAAACTGGGGTGCAGAAGGATCGTTGCAGAGAACCGAGTTTTCAGACTGAGGTGCAGAAGGACTGTTGGACATTATAGAGGTTGGAGACTGGCGTGCAGAAGGAACTTTTCAGAGAGCATAGGTTTGAGACTGGGGTGCAGAAGGACTGTTACAGAGAACAGAGGTTGGAGGCTGCGGTGCAGAAGGCCTGTTATAGAGAGCAGAGTTTGGTGAAAGGATGCAGAACGCCTGTTACAGAGGGCAGAGTTTGGAGACTGGGTTGCAGAAGGATCTTACAGAGAGCAGAGGTTGGAGACTGAGGTGCAGAAGGACTGTTACAGAAAGCAGCGTTTAGAGACTGTGGTGCACAAGGATCCTTGCAGAGATCAGAGTTTTCAGACTGATGTACACAAGGACTGTTGCAGAGAGCAGATGTTGGAGACTGTGGTGCAGAAGGATCTTTGCATAGAGCAGAGGCTAGAGACTGGGGTGCAATAGGACCATTGCAGAGGTCAGAGTTTGGGAACTGAGGTTCAAAAAGATTGTTACAGAGAACAGAAGTTGAATACTGGGGTGCAGAAGGACTGTTCCAGAGAGCAGAGTTTGGAGACAGGGTTGCAGAAGGATCTTACTGAGAGCAGAGGTTGGAGACTGAGGTGGAACAAGACTGTTACAGAGAGCAGAGTTTGGAAACTGGGGTGCAGAAGGATCGTTGCAGAGAACCGAGTTTTCAGACTGAGGTGCAGAAGGACTGTTGGACATTATAGAGGTTGGAGACTGGCGTGCAGAAGGAACTTTTCAGAGAGCATAGGTTTGAGACTGGGGTGCAGAAGGACTGTTACAGAGAACAGAGGTTGGAGGCTGCGGTGCAGAAGGCCTGTTATAGAGAGCAGAGTTTGGTGAAAGGATGCAGAACGCCTGTTACAGAGGGCAGAGTTTGGAGACTGGGTTGCAGAAGGATCTTACAGAGAGCAGAGGTTGGAGACTGAGGTGCAGAAGGACTGTTACAGAAAGCAGCGTTTAGAGACTGTGGTGCACAAGGATCCTTGCAGAGATCAGAGTTTTCAGACTGATGTACACAAGGACTGTTGCAGAGAGCAGATGTTGGAGACTGTGGTGCAGAAGGATCTTTGCATAGAGCAGAGGCTAGAGACTGGGGTGCAATAGGACCATTGCAGAGGTCAGAGTTTGGGAACTGAGGTTCAAAAAGATTGTTACAGAGAACAGAAGTTGAATACTGGGGTGCAGAAGGACTTTTCCAGAGAGCAGAGTTTGGAGACAGGGTTGCAGAAGGATCTTACTGAGAGCAGAGGTTGGAGACTGAGGTGGAACAAGACTGTTACAGAGAGCAGAGTTTGGAAACTGGGGTGCAGAAGGATCGTTGCAGAGAACCGAGTTTTCAGACTGAGGTGCAGAAGGACTGTTGGACATTATAGAGGTTGGAGACTGGCGTGCAGAAGGAACTTTTCAGAGAGCATAGGTTTGAGACTGGGGTGCAGAAGGACTGTTACAGAGAACAGAGGTTGGAGGCTGCGGTGCAGAAGGCCTGTTATAGAGAGCAGAGTTTGGTGAAAGGATGCAGAACGCCTGTTACAGAGGGCAGAGTTTGGAGACTGGGTTGCAGAAGGATCTTACAGAGAGCAGAGGTTGGAGACTGAGGTGCAGAAGGACTGTTACAGAAAGCAGAGTTTAGAGACTGTGGTGCACAAGGATCCTTGCAGAGATCAGAGTTTTCAGACTGATGTACACAAGGACTGTTGCAGAGAGCAGATGTTGGAGACTGTGGTGCAGAAGGATCTTTGCATAGAGCAGAGGCTAGAGACTGGGGTGCAATAGGACCATTGCAGAGGTCAGAGTTTGGGAACTGAGGTTCAAAAAGATTGTTACAGAGAACAGAAGTTGAATACTGGGGTGCAGAAGGACTTTTCCAGAGAGCAGAGTTTGGAAACATTGATTTAGAAAGACTGTGGCAGAGAGCATGGTTGGAGACTGGGGTGCAGAAGGACTGTTACAGGGAGCAGAGTTTGGAGACAAGGTTGCAGAAGGATCTTACTGAGAGCAGAGGTTGGAGTCTGAGGTGGAACAAGACTGTTACAGAGAGCAGAATTTGGAGACTGGGGTGCAGAAGGATCGTTGCAGAGAACCGAGTTTTCAGACTGAGGTGCAGAAGGACTGTTGGACATTATAGAGGTTGGAGACTGGCGTGCAGAAGGAACTTTTCAGAGAGCATAGGTTTGAGACTGGGGTGCAGAAGGACTGTTACAGAGAACAGAGGTTGGAGGCTGCGGTGCAGAAGGCCTGTTATAGAGAGCAGAGTTTGGTGAAAGGATGCAGAACGACTGTTACAGAGGGCAAAGTTTGGAGACTGGGTTGCAGAAGGATCTTTCAGAGAGCAGAGGTTGGAGACTGTGGTGCAGAAGGACTCTTACAGAGAGTGAAGGTTGGAGACTGAGGTCAAGAAGGACCATTGCAGAGAGCAGATGTTAAGACAAAAGTTCAGAAGGATTGTTACAGAGAGAAGAGTTTAGAGACTGGGGTGCAGAAGGACTGTTGCAAATTGCAGAGGTGGGAGAATGAGGTGAAGAAGAACTGTTGCAGGGTGCAGGTGTTGGAGACTTGGGTGCAGAGGACTGTTTAGGGCAGCAGAATTTAGAGACTGAGGTGCAGAATAACTGTTACAGAGAGCAGAGATTTGAAACTGGGGTTCAGAAAAACTGATACAGAAAGCAGAGTTTGGAGACTGGGGTGCAGAAGGACCATTGCAGAGAGCAGAGTTCGGAGACTGCCATACAGGAAAACTGTTACAGCGAGCAGAGGTTGGAGAATGGTTTATAGAAGAACTGTTCAGAGTGCAGATGTTGGAGACTGGGGTTCAGAAGAACTGTTGCTGAGAGCAGAGTTTGGAGACTGGGGTGCAGAAGAACTGTCGCAGAGAGCAGAGGTTGGAGACTGAGGTGCAGAAAGAATGTTACATAGAGCAAAGTTTGGAGAGTGGGGTGCAGAATTACTGATACAGAAAGCAGAGGTTGATACTGGGGTGCAGAAGAACCGTTACAGAGAGCAGAGGTTGGAGACTGTAGTACAGAAGGACTTTTGCAGAGAGCAGAGGTTAGAGAATGGGGTGCAGAAGGATTGTTACATAGAGCAGAGGTTAGAAAATAGAGTGCAGAAGTAAGGTTGCAGAGTTCAGAGGTTGGAGACAAAGGTGCAGAAGGACTGTTACAGAAAGCAGAGGTTGGAATCTGTGGTTCAAAAGGACTTATACAGAAAGCAGAGGTTTTAGACTTTGGTGCAGAAGGACCATTAGAGATAGAAGAGGTTGTAGACTGTGGTACAGAAGGACTGTTACAGAGAACAGAGGTTTGAGACTGGAAAGTAGAAGGACTGTTTCAGAGAACAGATGTTTTAGACTTGGTTGCAGCAGGACCGTTGAGGAACGCAGAGGTTGTAGACTGGTTTGGAGAAGAATGTTACAGAGAGCAGAGTTTGTAAACTGGGGTGCAGAAAGACCTTACAGAGAACAGAGTTTGGAGACTGGGGTGCAGAGGAGTGTTAAAAAAAGGAGATGTTGAAGACTGGGGTGCAGAAGGACTGTTGCAGAGAGCAGATATTGGGGACTGGGGTGCATAAGGATCGTTGCAGAGATCAGAGGTTGGAGACAGGGGTGCAGAAGGACGGATGCAGAGAGCAGAGGTTGGAGACTGAGGTGCAGAAAAACAGTTACAGAGAGCAGAGGTGGAGTCTGGGGTGCAGAAGGATCGTTGAAGAGAGAAGAAGTTGGAGACTGAGTTGCAGAAGAATCATTGAAAAGAGCAGAGGTGGAGACTGGGCTGCAGAAAGATCGTTACAGAGAGAAGAGGTGGGAGACTGCGGTGCAGAAGGACTGTTACAGAGAGCACAGGTTGGAGAGTGGGGTGCAGAAGGAATGTTGCAGAAAGAAGAGTTTGGAGACTGGGCTGCAGAAGGACTGTTTTAGAGAGCAGAGGTTGGAGACTGAGATGCAGAAGGATTGTTATACAGAGCAATCGTTGGAAACTGGGGTGAAGAATTATGATACAGAAAACAGAGGTGTGAGACTGGGGTGCAGAAGGACCGATACAGAGAGCAGAGGTTGCAGACTGGCGTGCAGAAGGACTGTTTCAGAGAGCAGAGTTTGGAGACTGGTGTGCATAAGGCCTGCTACAGAGAGCAGAGGTTGGAGACTGGGTTGCAGAAGGACTGTTATAGAAAGCAGAGTTTTGAGGCTGGGTTGAAGAAGGATCTTACAGAGAGCTGTGATTGGTGACTGTGGTGCAGGACGAATGTTACAGAGAGCAGTGATTAGAGACTTGGGTGCAGAAGGATCGTGCAGAGAGCAGACGTTTCAGACTGAGATGTAGAAGGACTGTAACAGAGAGAAGAGGTTGGAGACTGTGTTGCAGCAGGACTGTTACAGAGAGCAGAGGTTGGAGACTGGGGTGCAGAAGGATTGTTACAGAGAGCAGAGGTTGGAGACTGCGGAATATAAGGACTGTAACAGAGAGCAGAGGTTTCAGAATATGGTGCAGAAGGACTGTTACAGAGAGCAGAAGTTGGAGACTGCGGTGCAGAAAGATTGTTACAGAGAGCAGAGGTTGGAGACTGGGGTGCAGAAGGACTGTTACACAGAGAAGAGGTTGAAGACTGGGGTGTAGAAGAACTGTTGCAGAGAGCAGAGGCTGGAGACTTGGGTGAAGAAGAACTGTTGCCAAGAGCAGAATTTGGAGACTGAGGTGCAGAAGGACTTTCGAGGATAGAAGACGTTGGAGACTGGGGTGCAGAAGAATCGTTGCAGAGAGGAGAGGTTAGAGACTGGGGTGCAGAATAAGTGTTGTAGAGAACAGAGGTTGGAGCCTGGGGTGAAGAAGGACCATTGCAAAAAGCAGAGTTTGGAGACTGGGTTTCAAAAGAATCTTACAAAGAGCAGAGGTTGGAGTCTGAGGTGCAGAAGGAAAGTTACAGATAGCGGGGGTTGGAGACTGGGGTTCAGAAAAACTCATACAGAAAGCAGAGTTTGGAGAATGGGGTGCAGAAGGACCATTACAGAGAGCCGAGGTTTGAGACTGCAGTACAGAAGGTCTGTTGCAGAGAGCAGATTTTGGAGACTGGGTTGCAGAATGAGTGTTGAAGAGAGCAAGGTTGAAGACTGGTTTGCAGAAGGGCTGTTGCATAGAGAAGAGGTTGAAGAGTGAGGTGCAGAAGGACTGTAACTTAGAGCAGAGTTTGAAGACTGTAGTGCAGAAGGACTGATACAGAAAAGAGAGGTTGGAGACTGGGGTGAAAAAGGACCCTTACAGAGAACAGAGGTTGAAGACTGTGGTAAAGAAGAACTGTTTTGGAGAACAGAGTTTGGAGACTGGGGTGCAGAAGGACCGTTGCACATTGCAGAGGTTAGAGATTTGGGTGTAGGAGACCTGTTAAAGAGAGAAAAGTTTGGAGACTGGAGTGCACAAGGATTGTTACAGTGAGCAGAGTTGGAGACTGGGTAGTAGAAGGATCTTACAGAGAGCAGAGGTTTGAGACTGACATGCAGAAGGAGTGTTACATAGAACAGAGTTTGGAGACTGGGGTGCAGAAGGATCGTGGCAGAGAGCAGAGTATTCAGATTGAGGTGCAGAAGGTCTATTGCAGACAGCTCATGTTCGAGACTGGGGTGCAGAAAGACTGTTGCAGAGAGAAGAGGTTGGAGACTTGGGTGCAGAATGATCGTTCCAGAGAGCAGAGATTGTAGACTAGGGTGCAGAACGCCTGTTACAGATTGGAGAATTTGGAGAAGGGTGCAGTAGGACTGTTACACAGAGCAGATTTTGGGGATTGGGTTGCATAAGAATCTTACAGACAGCAGAGTTTGGAGTCTGAGGTGCAGAAAGACTGTTACAGAGAGTAGAGTTTAGAGACTGAGGTGCAGAAAGACCAATGGAGAGAGCAGAGTTTGGAGACAGAGATACACAAGGACTGTTGAAGAGCAGAGGTTGGAGACTGGTCAAAAACGACTGATACAGAAAGCAGAGGTTGGATACTGGGGTGCATAAGAACCCTTATGGAAAACAGAGGTTGCAGACTGCGATACCAAGAAAAGAGGTTGGAGACTGGGGTGCAGATGGATTATTGCAGAGAGCAGAGTTTTCAGACTGAGGTACAGACGAACTGTTGCAGAGAGCAGATGTTGCAGACTGGGGTTCACAAGGACTGTTGCAGGGAGCAGAGGTTTGAGACTGGGGTGCCAAAGGATCTTTGCAGAGAGAAGAGGTTGGACACTTAGGTGCAAAAGGATCGTTGGGGAGAGCAGAGGTTCGAGACTGGGGTGCAGAAGGATCATTACAGAGAGCAGAGTTTGGAGACTGGGGTGCAGAATGAATGTTGCAGTGAGCAAAGGTTGGAGACTTTGGTGCAGAAAGACTGTTGCAGAAAGCAGAGGTTGGAGACTGGGATGAAGAAAGACTTATAGAGAAAGCAGATGTTGGAGACTGGGGTGCAGTAGACCGTTACAGAGACCAGAGGTTGGAGAATCCGGTACAGAAGGACTGTTACAGAGAGCATAGGTTGAAAACTGGGGTGCAGAAGACTGTTGCAGAAAACAGAGGTTAGAGACTGGGGTGCAGAAGGACCGTTGCAGAGAGCAGAGGCTGGAGACTGAGGTGCAGAATTATTGATACAGAGAGCAGAGTTTGAAGACTGGGTTGCAGAAGAACTGATATAGTGAGCAGCGGTTGGAGACTGGTGTGCAGAAGGATCTTGCAGAGAGCAGAGGTTGGAGAATCGGGTGAAGAAAGACTGCTGCAGAGAGCAGAATTTGGAGACTGGGGTGCAGAAGGATTGTTACAGAGAGCAGAGGTTGGATACTGGGGTGCAGAAAGACTTGTGCATAGAGCAGAAGTTGGAGATGTGTGTGCAGAAAGAACTGTTGCAGAGAGTAGAGGTTGGAGACTGAGGTGCAGAAGGAGTGTTATAGAGAGCAGAGGATTGACACAGAGGTGCAGAAGAAATGATTCAAAAAGCAGAGGTTGAAGACTGGGGTACAAAAGGATCATTAGAGAGAGCAGAGGTTGGAGTCTTTAGTACAGAAGGACTCTTACAAAGAACAGAGTTTGGAGACTGGTGTGCAGAAGGACTGTTGCAGAGAGTAGATGATGGAGACTGGGGTCCAGAAAAATTGTAGCAGAGAGCAGACGTTAGAGTCTAAGGTGCAGAAGTACAGTTACACAGAGCACAGTTTGGAGACTGGGGTGCAAAAGGACTGATCCAGAAAGCAGAGTTTGGAGATTTGGGTGCAGAAGTATCCTTACAGAGAGCAGAGTTTCGAGAATGCAGTACAGAAGGACTCTTACAGAGAGCAGAGTTTGGAGACTGGGGTGGAGAATGACTGTTGCAGATAGCAGATGTTGGAGACTGGGGTGCAGAAGGAATGTTGCAGAGAGCAGAGGATGGAGACTGTGGTGTGCAAGGACTGTTGCAGAGAGCAGAGTTTGCAGACTGAGTTTCAGAAGGACTCTTACAAACGGCAAATTTTGGAGACTGTGGTGCAAAACGACTGATACAGAAAGCAGAGGTTGGATACAGGGGTGCATAAGGACCCTTACAGAGAAAAGAGGTTGGAGACTGTGGTACAGAAGAACTGGTACCGAGAGAAGAGGTTGGAGAATGGGGTGCAGAAGAACTGATGTAGAGAACAGAGGTTGGAGACTTGGGTGCAGACGGATCGTTAAGTCGAGCAGTGTATGGAGACTGGGGTATAGAAGGAGAGAGCAGAGGTTGGAGACTGGAGTGTAGAAGGACTGTTGCAGAGAGCAGACGTTGGAGACTGGGGTGCAGAAGGATCGTTTGGGCGAGTAGAGTACGAGAATGGGGTGTAGAAAGACTTACAGAGAGTAGAGGTTGGAGACTGGGGTGCAGATGGATTATTGCAGAGAGCAGAGTTTTCAGACTGAGGTACATAAGAACTGTTGCAGAGAGCAGATGTTGGAGACTGGGGTTCACAAGGACTGTTGCAGCGAGCAGAGGTTTGAGACTGGGGTGCCAAAATATCTTTGCAGAGAGAAAAGGTTGGACCCTGAGGTGCAGAAGAATCGTTGCGGAAAGCAGAGTTTAAAGACTGGGGTGCAGTAGGACAGTTACAGATAGCAGAGGTTGGAGACTGGGGTGCAGATTGATTGATACAGAGAGCAGAGGTTGGAGACTGGAGTGCAGAAGGCCTGTTACAAATAGCACAATTTGGAGACTGGGGTGATGAAGGACTGTTACAGAGAGCAGAGTTTTGAGACTGGGTTGCAGAAGGATCTTACAGAGAGCAGAGAATGGAGACGGAGGTGCAGACGCACTGTTAGAGAGAGTAGAGGTTGGAGACTGAGGTGCAGAAGGACCATTGCAGAGAGCAGAGGTTGGAGAATGAGGTGCAGAAGAATTTTTACAGAGAGCAGAGTTTGTAGACAGGGGTGCAGAAGGACTAATGCAGAGAGCAGAGCTTTTAGACTGGGATGTACAAGGACTGTTGCAGAGAGTAGAGGTTGAAGATTGGGGTCCAGAATGACTGTAGCAGAGAGCAGAGGATGGAGACTAAGGTGCAGAAGGACAGTTACACAGAGCAGAGATTAGAGACTGGATTGCAGAAGAACTGACACAGGAAGCAGAGGCTGGAGACTCTGGTGCAGAAGTACCCTTACAGAGAGCAGAGGTTGGAGAATGCAGTACAGAATGACTGTTACAGAGAGCAAAGTTTGGAGACTGGGGTGCAGAATGACTGTTTCAGAGAGTAGATGTTAGAGTCTGGGGTGCAAAAGGACTGTGGAAGAGAACAGAGGATGGAGACTAGCGTGCAGAAGAACTGTTGCAGAGAGCAGATGTTGCAGACTGAGTTTCAGAAGGACGGTTACAGAGGGCAGAGTTTGGAGACTGTGGTTCCAAACGACTAATACAAAAAGCAAGGGTTGGATACTGGGGTTAATAAGGACCCTTACAGAGAACAGAGGTTGGAGACTGTGGTACAGAAAGACTGTTACAGAAAGCAGAGTTTGGAGTCTGGGTTGCAGAAGAACCGATGTAGAGAACAGAGTTTGGAGACTGGGGTGCAGAAGGACCGTTGGCTTGATCAGAGTATGGAGACGTGGGTGTAGAAGGACTGTTGAAGAGAGCAGTGATTGGAGACTGAGTTACAAAAGGACTGTTACAGAGAGCAGTGTTTTGAGACGGGTACAGATGGATTATTGCAGAGAGCAGAGTTTTCAGACTGAGGTACAGAAGAACTGTTGCGGGAAGCAGATGTTAGAGACTGGGGTTCACAAGAACTGTTGAAGCTAGCAGAGGTTTCAGAATGAGATGCAGAAGGCCTGTTACAGAGAGCAGAGGATGGAGACTGGAGTGCAGAATGACTGTTTCAGAGAGCAGAGTTTGCAGACTGCGTTTCAGAAGGGTCTTACAGAGAGTAGAGGTAGGAGACAGATGTTCAAAAATACTGGTACAGAGAGCAGAGGTTGGAGACTGGGGTGCAGAGGGATTGTTGTAGAGAGCAAATTTTTCAGACTGAGGTACAGAAGAACTGTTGAAGAGAGCAGATGTTGGAGACTGGGGTGCAGAAGGATCATTGCATAGAGCAGAGGTTGGAGACTGGGTTGCAGGTTGACTGATACAGAGAGCAGAGGTTTGAGATTGGGGTGCAGAAGGCCTGTTACAGAGCAGAGTTTGGAGACTGGCGTGCAGAAGGATCTTACAGAGAGCAGAGTTTTGAGACTGAGGTGCAGAAGCACTGTTACAGAGAGTAGAGGTTGGAGACTGAGGTGCAGAAATACCCTTGCAATGAGCAGAGGTTGGAGACTGAGGTGCAGAAGGATTGTAACAGAGATAAGAGGTTGGAGACTGGGGTGCAGAAAAACTTTTGCTGAGAGCAGAGGTTTTAGACTGGGTTGCAGAAGGACTGTTGCAGAGAGTAGAGATTGGAGATTGTGGTCCAGAAGGACTGTTACAGAGAGCAGAGTTTAGAGACTGGGATGAAGATGGACTGTTGCAGAGGGCAGATGCTAAAGACTGGGGTTCAAAAGGAAAGCTGAAGAGAGCAGAGGATGGAGACTGGGGTGCAGAAGTATCTTTGGGGTTAACAGAATATGGAGAATGGGGTGTAGAAGGACTGTTACAGAGAGCAGAGTTTGGAGACTAGGGTTTAGAAAGACTTTTTCAGAGAGCAGATGTTGGAGACTTGGGTGAAGAAGTATTGTTGGATAGAGCAGAGCATGGAGACTCAGATGCAGAAGACTGTTACAGAAAGCAGATTTTGAAGACTGGGGTGCAGAAGACTGTTACAGAGAGCACACTTTGGAGACTGGGGTGCAGAAGGATCGTTGCAGAGAGCAGAGTTTGGAGACTGGGGTTCAGAAAAATTATTAGAGAGAGCAGAGGTTGGAGACTGTGGTGCAGTAGGACTTTTACTGAGAGCATAGGTTGGAGACTGAGGTGCAGAGAAACTGTTGCAGAGAGCAAAGTTAAAAGACTGGGGTGCAGAAGGAGTGTTACAGAGAGCATATATTGGATACTGAGGTGCAGAAGGAGCATTACAGAGAGAAGAAGTTTGAGACTGGGGTACAGAAGATTGTTACAGAGAGCAGAGGTTGGAAACAGGTGTGCAGAAAGATATTACAGGGAGCATAGGTTGGAGACTGGGGTGCAGAAAGACTGTTGCTGATAGCAGAGGTTGGAGACTGGGGTGGAGAAGGATCATTGAAGAGAGAAGAGATTGGAGACTGGGGGCAAAAGGCCTGTTATATACAGCAGAGGTTGGAGACTGGGGTGAAGAAGGCCTTTTACAGAGAGCAGTTATTGGAGACTGGGGTGCAGAAGGACAGTTACAGAGATAATAGTTTGGAGACTGGGTTGCAAAAGAATCTTACTGAGAGCAGAGATTGGAGAATGAGGTAAAGAATGACTCTTAGAGAGAGCAGAGGTTGGAGGCTGAGGTTCAGAAAGATCGTTGGAGAGAGCAGTGTTTAGAGACTGCTGTGTAGAAGGACTGATACAGAAAGCATAGGTTTAAGACTGGGGTTCAGAAGGACCCTTACAGAGAACAGAGTTTGGAGACTGAAAGAGTCTTACAGAGAGCAGACTTTGGAGACTGGGGTGCAGAATGACTGTTGTAGAGAACAGAGGTTGGAGACTGGTTTACAGAAGGACCATTGCAGAAAGTAGAGGTTGGAGACTGGGCTTCAGAAAGATCATACAGAGAGCAGAGTTTTGAAACTGAGGTGCAGAAGGACTGTGGCAGAGAGTAGAGGTTGGAGTATGAGGTGCAGAAAGACTATTACAGAGAGCACAGGTTGGAGACTGGTGTGCAGAAAAACTGATACAGAAAGCAGAGTTTGGAGACTGGGGTGCAGAAGGCCCCTTACAGAGAGCAGAGGTTGGAGACTCGGGTGGAGAAGGACTGTTGCAGAGAGCAGAGGATGGAGACTTGGGTGCAGAAGGACTCTTGCAGAGAGCAGAGTTTGAAGACTGGTTGCAGAAGGACTGTTTCAGAGAGCAGAGGTATCAGAGTGAGGTGCAGAATGACGGTTACAGAGAGCAGAGTTTGGAGACTGTGGTGCAGAAGGACTGATATAGAAAGTAGAGGTGGGAGACTGGGTTGCAAAAGGACCCTTACAGAGAACAGAGGTTGGAGACTGCAGTGCAAAAGGACTGTTGTAGAGAACAAGGTTGAAGACTGGGGTTAAGTGGTACCAATTTAGAGAGCAGAGGTTGGAGACTGGGGTGCAGAAAGAATGTTACAAAGAGCACAGGTTGGAGACTGAGGTCTACAAGGAGTGTTACAGAGAGCAGAGTTGGGAGACTGAGGTGGAGAAGGACTGTTACAAAAACCAGAGGTTGGAAATTGGGGTGTAGAAGGACCCTTACAGAGAGCAGAGTTTGGAGACTTCCGTACAGAAGGACTGTTACACAGAGCAAATCTCGGAGACTGCGGAGCAGCAGGACTGTTGCAGAGGACAGAAGTTGGAGACTGGGGTTGAGAATGAATGTTACAGAGAGCAAAGTTTGGAGACTGGAGTGCAGAAGGATCTTACAGAGAGAAGAGTCTGGAGACTCTGGTGCAGAAGGACTGTTGCACAGAGCTGAATTTGGAGACTGGGGTCCAGCAGGATCATTGCAGAGAGCAGATTTTAGTGACTGAGGTGCAGATGAACTGTTACAGAGAGAAGAGTTTGGAGACTGAGGTGCAGAAGGACAGTTACAGAGAGCAGAGTTTAAAGACTGGTATGCAGAAGGACTGTTACAGAGAGCAGAGGTTGGAGACTGGGGTTCAGATGGATCTTACAGAGAGCAGAGTTTGGAGACTGGGGTGCAAAAAGAACGTTGCAGAGAGCATATGTTGGAGACTGGGATGGAGAAGAATCGTTGCAGAGAGAAGAGGTTGGAGACTGGAGTGCATAAGGATCTTACAGAGAGCAGAGGTTCATGACTAGGGTGCAGAAGGACTGTTGCCAAGAGCAGAGGTTGGAGACTGGGGTGGAGAAAAATCATAGCAGAGAGAAGAGGTTGGAGACTGGGATTCTGAAGGCCTGTTACAGAGAGCAGATTGGAGACTGGGTTGAAAAATCCTGTTATATAGAGCAGAGGTTAAAAACTATTTGGCAGAAGGACTGTTACAGAGAGCAGAGTTTGGAGACTGGGTTGCAGAAGGGTCTTACAGAGAGCAGAGGTAGGAGACTGAGGTGCAGAAGGATCGTTGCAGAGAGCAGAGGTTCATGACTAGGGTGCAGAAGGACTGTTGCCAAGAGCAGAGGTTGGAGACTGGGGTGGAGAAAAATCATAGCAGAGAGAAGAGGTTGGAGACTGGGATTCTGAAGGCCTGTTACAGAGAGCAGATTGGAGACTGGGTTGAAAAAATCCTGTTATATAGAGCAGAGGTTAAAAAGTATTCTGCAGAAGGACTGTTACAGAGAGCAGAGTTTGGATACTGGGTTGCAGAAGGGTCTTACAGAGAGCAGAGGTAGGAGACTGAGGTGCAGAAGGATCGTTGCCGAGAGCAGAGTTTTTAGTTTGAGTTGCTGAAGGACTGTTACAGTGAGGAGATGTTGGAGACTCATGTGCAGAAGGACTGTTACAGAGAGCAGAGTTTGGAGACTGGGTTGAAGAAGGATCCTACAAAGAGCAGAGGTTGAAGAATCAGGTGCAGAAAGACTGATACAGAGAGTAGATGTTGGAGACTGAGGTGCAGAAGTAACGTTGCAGAATACAGAGTTTTGAGACTGAGATGCACAAGGATTGTTACATAGAGCAGAGGTTGGAGACTGGGTGCAGAAAGACTGTTGCAGATAGCGGATTTTGGAGACTGGGGTGCATAAGGACTGTTATAGACAGCAGAAGTTAGAGACTGCGGTGCAGAAGGACTGATACAGAAAGCAGAGATTAAAGTCTTGGGTGCAGAAAGACTGTTACCGAGAGCAGAGGTTAGATTCTGCTGTACAGGAGGACTGTTACAGAGAGCACAGGTTGGAGACTGGGGTTCAGAAATACTGTTACAGATAGCAGAGGTTGGAGACAGCGGTGCAGAAGGATCTTACAGAGAGCAGAATTTGGAGTCTGAGGTGCAGACCGACTGTTAAAGAGACAGAGGTTGGAGACTGGGGTGCAGTTGGATCACTGCAGACAGTTGATGTTGGAGACTGAGGTGCAGAAGGATGGATGCAGAGAGCAGATTTTGGAGACTGGAGTGCAGAAGGCCTGCTACAGAGAGAAGAGTTGGGAGACTGGCTTGCAGAAGGCCTGTTACAGAAAGGAGATTTTGGAGACTGAGGTGCAGGTGGACTGTTACAGAGAGCAGTGTTTGGAGACTGGAGTGCAGAAGGATCGTGCAGATATTAGAGGTTTGAGACTGAGGTGCATGTGGACTGTTACAGAGAGGAGAGTTTGGAGACTCAGGTGCAGAAGGACTGTTATACAGAGCAGTGTTTGGTGACTGGGTTCCTGAAGGATCTTACAGAGAGCAGAGGTATGAGACTGAGGTGCAGGTGGACTGTTACAGAGAGCAGAGGTTTGAGACTGAGGTGTAGAAGGACTGTCACAGAGAGGAGAATTTGAAGACTCAGGTGCAGAAGGACTGTTACAGAAAGCAGAGTTTCAAAATTGGGCTGCAGAAGGACCATTACAGAGAGCAGAGGTTGGAGACTGCGGTATAGGTCTGTTACCGAGAGCAGAGGTTGGAGACAGGGCTGCAGAACGACTCTTACATAGAGCACAGGTTAGAGACTGAGGTGCAGAAGGATAGATACAGAGAACGGAGGTTGGAGACTGGGGTTCAGACAGACTGATACAGAAAGCAGAGATGGAGACTGGGGTGTAGAAGGATCGTTACAAAGAGCAGAGGTTGGAGACTGCGGTACAGCAGGGCTGTTTCAGAGAGCAGATCTCGGAGTCTGGGGAGCAGAAAAACTGTTGCAGAGGACAGAGGTTTGAGACTGGGGTGGAGAAGAAATTGTACAGAGAGCAGAGTTGGGAAACTGGAGTGCAGAAAGATCTTATAGAGAGAAGAGATTGGAGACTGCCATGCAGAAGGACTTTAGCAAAGAGCAGACATTGGGGACTGGGTTCCAGAAGGATCGTTCAAGCGGCAGATTTTAGAAACTTGGGTGCAGAAGGACTGTTACACAGAGCAGAGGTCGAAGACTGAGGTGCAGAAAGACTGTTAAAGAGAGCAGAGTTTGGAGACTGTGGTGCAGAAAGAGTGTTACAGAGAGTAGAGTTTGGAGACTCGGGTTCAGATGGATCTTACAGAGAGCAGAGTTTGGAAACTAGGGTTCAAAAGGACTGTTGCAGAGACCAGATGTTGGAGACTGGGGTGGAGAAAAATCGTTGCAGAGAGACGAGGTTGAAGACTGGGGTGCAGAAGGATTTTTGCAGAGAGCAGATTTCGGAGACTGGGGTGCAGAAGGCCTGCTACAGAGAGAGGAGTTTGGAGACTGGTGTGCAGAAGGCCTGTTACAGAGAGGAGATGTGGGAGACTGGGGTGCAGAAGGAAAGTTATAGAGAGCAAAGTTTGGAGAATAGGTTGCTGAAGGTTCTTACAGAGAGCAGAGGTTGTTGACTGAGGTGCAGGTGGACTTTTACAGAGAGCAGTGTTTGTAGACTGGGGTGCAGAAGGATCGTGAAAAGAGCAGAGGTGTCAGACTGACGTTCAGTAGGATTGTTACAGAGAACAGAGGTTGGAGACTGAGGTGTAGAAGCACTGTTACAGAGAGGAGAGTTTGGAGACTGAGGTGCAGAAGGACTGTTACAGAAAGCAGAGGTTGGAAATTGGGGTGCAGATGGACCGTTACAGAGACCAGAGGTTGGAGACTGTGGTATAGAAAAACTGTTAATGAGACCAGAGTTTGGAGATTGGGGTGCAGAAGGAATGTTACAGAGAGCACAGGTTGGAGACTGAAGTGCAGAAGGATAGATACAGAGAGCAGAGGTTTGAGACTGAGGTTCAAAAGGACCGATACAGAAAGCAGAGTTTGGAGACTGGGGTGCTGAAAGACCGTTACCGAGAGCAGAGTTTGGAGACTGGGGAGCACAATGACTGTTGCAGAGGACAGAAGTTGGAGACTGGGGTGAGGCAGGACACGTGCAGAAGGCAGAGGTTAAAGAATGGGTTGGAGAAGGAATGTTACAGAGAGCAGAGTTTGGAAACTGGAGTGCAGAAGGATCTTACAGAGAGCAGAGTTTGGAAACTGTGGTGCAGAAGGATTGTTACAGAGAGCAGAGGTTGGAGACTGGTTTCCAGAGGATCGGTGCAGAGAGGAGAGTTTGGTGACTGGGGTGCAGAAGGACTGTTGCAGAGAACAGAGGTTTGAAACTGGGATGCAGAAGGACTGTTGCAGAGATCAGAGGTCAAAGACTGCAGTTCAGTAGAATCATTGCAGAGAGCAGAGGTTGAAGACTGGGGTGCAGAAGGATCCTAGGAGAGAGTAGATTTTGAAGACTGGGGTGCAGAAGGCTTGCTACAGAGAGAAGAGTTTGGAGACTGGCGTGCAGAAGGCCTGTTACAGAGAGGAGAATTGGGAGACTGGGGTACAGAAGGACTGTTGCAGAGAGCAGAGATTTGAAACTGGGGTGCAGAAGGACTGTTGCAGAGAGCAGAGTTTGGAGACTGGAGTGCAGAAGGACTGTTGCAGAGAGCAGAGGTTGGAGTCTGATGTGCAGAAAGACTCTTACAGAGAGCAGAGTTTGAAGACTGAGTTGCAGAAAGACTGTTACAGAAACTATATGTTGGAAATTGGGGAGCATAAGAACCGTGACAGAGACAGAGTTTGGAGACTGCGGTATAGAAAAACTTACAGAGCGCACAGGTTGGAGACTGGGGTGCAAAAGGACTGTTATAGAGAGCAAATGTTGGAGACTGGGGTCTAGAAGGATCGTTGAAGTAAGCAGAGTTTGGAGACTGGGGTGCAAAAGGACTGTTGCAGAGAGCAGAGGTTGCAGAAAAGGGTGTAGAAGGACTGTTGCAGAGAGCAGATGTTGGAGACTGTAGTGCAGATTGACTGTTGCAGAGAGCAGAGTTTGGAGACTGAGGTGCAGAAGGACTGTTACAAAGAGCAGAGTTTGGAGACTAGGGTGTAGAAAGACTGTTACAGAGCAGAGGTTGGATACTATGGTTTAGATGGATCTTACAGAGAGCAGAGGTTGAAGATTGGGGTTCAAATGGACTGTTGCAGAGAGCAGAGGTTGGAGACTGTGGTGCAGAAAGATCTTACAAAGAGCAGAGTTTTGAGACTGGGGTGCAGACGAACTGTTGCAAGGAGCAGAGGTTTGACACTGCTGTGCAGAAGGATCGTTTCAGAGAGAAGAGTTTAAAGACTGGGATGCTGAAGGCCTTTTACAGAGAGCAGAGTTTGGAGACTACGGTACACAAGGACTGTTACAGAGAGCAGAGGTTGGATACTGGGGTTCAAATGGACTGTTACAGAGGACAGAGTTTGGAGACTGGGTTGCTGCAGGACCCTCGCAGAAAGCAGAGGTTAGAGACTGCGATGGAGAAGGAATGTTAGAGAGAGCAGATTTTGTAAACTGGAGTGCAGAAAGATCTTACAGAGAGCAGCGGTTTGAGACTGTGGTGCAGAAGGACTGTTGCAGAGAGTGGAGTTTGGAGACTAGGGTCCAGAGAATCGTTGCAGAGAGCAGAGGTTGGAGACTGGGGTGCAGAAACACTGTTGCAGAGAGCAGAGGTTGGAGACTGGGGTGTAGAAGGATTGTTGCAGAGAGCAGAGGTTGTAGACTGGAGTGCAGAGGACTGTGGCAGAGAGCAGAGATTGGAGACTGAGGTGCAGAAGGACTCTTGGAAAGAGCAGAAGTTGGATACTGGAGTGCAGAAGGACTGATACAGAAAGCAGAGGTTGGAGTCTTGGGTGCACAAAGACCCTTAGAGAGAGCAGAGTTAGGAGACTGCAGTACAGAAGAACTTTTGATGAGAGCAGTGTTTGGAGACTGGGGTGCAGAAAGACTGTTACATAGACCAGAGGTTATATACTGAGGTGCAGAAGTTCTGTTAAATAGAGCAGAGGTTGGTGACTGTGGTGCAGATGGATCGTTGCAAGGAGGAGACTTGGAGACAGGGGTGCAGAAGGATCTTACAGAGAGTAGAAGTTTGAGACTGAGGTGCAGACGGACTGTTGCAAAGATGAGAGGTTTGAGACTGGGGTGCAGTAGGATCATTGCTGAGAGCCGAGGTTGGAGACTGGGGTGCAGAAGGTCTGCTACAGAGAGCAGAGTTTTGAGACTGGCGTGCAGAAGGCCTATTACAGAGAGGAGATGTTGGAAACTCTGGTGCAGAAGGACTGTTATAAAGAGCAGAGTTTGGAGACTGGGTTGCTGAAACATCTTAAAGAGAGCAGAGTTTGGCGACTGAAGTGCAGAAGGACTGTTACAGAGAGCAGAGGTTGGAGACTGAGGTGTAGAAGGACTGTTACAGAGAGCAGAGTTTGGAGACTCAGGTGCAGAAATACTGTTACAGGAAGCAGATTTTGGAAATTGGGGTGCAGAAGGATCTTTACAGAGAGAAGAGTTTGGAGACTGCGTTATAGGACTGTTACTAAGAGCAGAGGTTGGAGACTGGGTTTGCAGAAGGACTCTTACATAGAGCACAGGTTGGAGACTAAGGTGCAGAAGGATAGATACAGAGAACAGAGATTGGAGACTATAGTTCAGACAGACTGTTACAGAAAGCAGAGGTTGGAAACTGGAGTATAGAAGGACCGTTACAAAGAGCAGAGTTTGGAGACTGCGGTACCGAAGGACTTTTACAGAGAGCAGATTTTGGAGACTGGGGAGCAGAAGGACTGTTGCAGAGAACAGAGGTTGGAGACTCGGGTGGAGAAGGAATGTTACAGAGAACAGAGTTTGGAAACTGGAGTGCAGAAGGATCTTACAAAGAGAAGATGTTGGAGACAGTGTTGCAGAAGGACTGTTGCAGAGAGCAGACGTTGGAGACTGGGGTCCAGAGGATCGTTGGAGAGAGCAGAGTTTTGAGACTGGAGTGCAGAAGGTCTGTTCCAGAGAGCCGATGTTGAAGACTGGGTGCAGAAGGACTGTGGCAGAGAGCAGATTTTAGAGACTGGGGTGCAGAAGGACTGTTACAAAGAGCAGAGGTTGGATACTGAGGTGCAGAAGTCCTGTTACATAGAGCAGAGGTTGGTGACTGTGGTGCAGATGGATCATTGCAAGGAGGAGACTTGGAGACAGGGGTGCAGAAGGTTCTTACAGAGAGTAGAAGTTTGAGACAGGGGTGCAGAAGGACTGTTACAGAGAGCAGAATTTAGAGACTGGGGTGCAGAAGGACTGTGGCAGAGAGCAGATTTTAGAGACTGGGTTGCAGAAGGACTGTTACACAGAGCAGAGGTTGGAGACTGAGGTGCAGATAGACTGTTACAGAGAGTAGAGGTTGGAGACTGTGGTTCAGATGGATCTTTCAGACAGCAGAGTTTGGAGACTGGGGAGAAAAGATCTGTTGCAGAGAGTAGAATCTGGACACTGAAGTGGAGAAGAATCGTTTCAGAGAGAAGAGTTTCGAAACTGGGGTGCAGAAGGCCTGTTACAGAGAGCAGAGTTTGCAGACTGGGTGTCAGCAGTCCTGGTAGAGAGAGCAGAGTTTGGAGATTGTTGTGCAGAAGGACTGTTACATATTGCAGAGTTTAAAGACTGGGTTGCAGAATGATCTTACAGAGAGCAGAGTTGGGAGACTGAGGTGCAGAAGGACTGTTACAGAGAGCAGAGGTAGGAGACTGTTGCAGAACAGTCGTTGCAGAGAGCAGAGTTTTCAGACTGAGGTACAGAAAAACTGTTGCAGAGAGCAGATGTTGGAGACTGGAGTGCAGTAGGATTGTTGCACATAGCAGATGTTGGAGACTGGGGTGCAGAAAGACTGATAAGTAAAGCAGAGGTTGGAGACTGGGGTGCAGAACGAACGTTACAGAGAGGAAACTTTGGAGACTGCAATACAGGAGGACTGTTACAGAGAGAAGAGATTGGAGACTGGAGTGGAGAAGAAGTGTTTCAGAGTGCAGATGTTGAATACTGGTCTGCAGAAGAACTGTTGCAGAGAGCAGAGTTTGGAGACTGGGGTGCAGAAGAACTGTCGCAGAGAGCAGAGGTTGGAGTCTGAGTTGCAGAAAGAATGTTACAGATAGTAAAGTTTTGAGATTGGGGTGCAGAATTACTGATAGAGAAAGCAGAGAGTGAGTCTGGGGTGCAGAAGGACCTTTACAGAGAGCAAAATTTGGAGACTGTGGTTAAGAAGGACTGTTGAAGATAGCAGAGTTTTGAGAATGGGGTGCAGAAGAACTGTTACAAAGAGCAGAGGTTAGAGAAGGGGGAGCAGAATTAAGGTTGCAGAGTTCAGAGGTTGGAGACAGAGGTGCAGAAGGACTGTTACAGAGAGCAGAGTTTGGAAACCCTCTTGCAGAAGGACTGATACAGAAAGCAGAGGTTTGAGACTCTGGTGCAGAAGGACCGTTACAGAGAGCAGAGGTTGGAGACTGCGGTATAGAAGGACTGTTACAGAGAGCAAAGGTTGGAGAATGGTGTGCAGAAGGACTTTGGCAGAAAGCACAGGTTTGAGATTGAGGGCAGAATGATAGATACAGAGATCAGAGGTTGGAGATTGGTATTCAGAAGGACGGATTAAAAAATCAGAGTTTGGAGACTGGGTTGCAGAAGGACCATTACAGAGAGCAGAGGTTGGAGACTGCGGTACATAAGGACTGTTACAGAGAGCAGAGATTGGAGACTGCGGTGCAGAAGGACTTTTACAGAGAGCAGAGTTTGGAGACTGGAAAGTAGAAAGACTGTTGCAGAGAACAGTGGTTGGAGACTGGGTTGCAGAAAAACCGTTAAAGAAACCAGATATTGGAGACTGGGTTTGAGAAGGAATTTTATAGAGAGCAGAGTTTAGAAACTGGGGTGCAGAAAGACCTTACGGAGAGCAGACTTTAGAAACTGGGGTGCAGAATGACATTACAGAGATCACAGGTTGGAGACAGGGGTGCAGAAGGACTGTTGAGGAGAGGAGACGTTGGAGACTGTGGTGCAGAAAGATCGTGCAGAGAGCAGAGTTTGGAGACTGAGGTGCAAAAAGACTGTTACAGAGAGTAGAGCTTGGAGATTGGGACGCAAACAACCTGTTACACAGAGCAGAGTTTGGAGACTGGGGTGCAGAAGAACTGTTACAGAGAGCAGAGTTGTTAGACAAGGTTGCAGAAGGATATTACAGAGAGCAGAGATTGTAGACCGAGGTGCAGAAG